>NC_088407.1:57919974-58184974 GCF_034236695.1 Oncorhynchus nerka
TCAAGTGGCGGTAGGGTCAGTGAGAGACCATACAGTGGTTCATTTAACACCATAGACTTCTATTCCACTGTACACCTGACTCATTTGAAGTAAAAACAAAATTGAAATAAAGTCAATACAACTCCTCTAAAAATGTTAAGACAAATGGATTTGGTTAGGACATTTTCCTGATAAATAATACTTTCTGAACGAACAGCTATGAAGGAAGCAAAGTATGTTTAGCTAAACTAAGAACAGTAATTTCCTTGCCCTTGGAATGTTGATAAGCCTCTTTACAGTCATCAATCGATACCATTATTTTCCCAGTCAGACAATTGGCCTCTATTTGCTTGTACACCCTTTGACTAGCTTAATGAGTGTTAAAGTGCAACATAGTTTCAACCACAACTCTTATGATGGGATAACAAACCACGTGTAGATAAGTGGCCTCCACAATATCTCCACTAAGTGCTTCATAAGTGCCATAATAAAATGACTATGTGTGTACTATATAGGTACAGTAGGCTATGAATAACCGTTGTCACATTCCATTAACATGACATGAAGAGACGGTTGGTCTGAAATGTGAGTGAGTCATACAGGAGCTCCCGAGTGGCCCAGCGGTCTAAGGCACTGCATTTCAGTGCTAGAGGTGTCACTACAGACCCTAGTTCAATTCCAGGCTGTATCACAACTGGCTGTGATTGGGAGTCCCATAGGGTGGTGCACAATTGGCCCAGCGTGGTTAGGGTTTGGCTGAGGTAGGCCGTCATTGTAAAGAAGAATTTGTTCTTAACTGACTTGCTTGGTTAAGTAAAATACAATCACTGTACCTTTTAACTGGATATATTGTACATCTATTGTACATTCACTATAAGAATTCAGTTTTAACAACCTTTACTGAGACGCAGCTAGTCAATGATGCACTTAATCCATACATTTAAATAATAATGTATTATTCCACTTTTTGTCTCTTTCTCTTTTTTTTAAATAAATACATTGGCAACCATTTCTGTGTTTGAGAAGAAACTAAGTAGCACCCACATTTACATGGTAAACTATAAAGTACTATGGCAGTAACTCCTTGGAAAGATACTACGGGCTGTATTGCAAACATTGGCAAGAATCATGTTGACGCCATAGATCCATTCATTATATATTCCTAAATGTCTTGTCTTCTTCTCCGTTATAAAGTACATTAAAAGGCATTTGTGATGACTTTTGAGCCTGATGGTGTTTTGTAGACAGGTGATGGTTTCTCCGATGGCCATGGCACGTAATTTCTCAGTGCTGGCATTAATAGTACAAACAACAGCAGTACAAATGTCACTATAGGAACAAGAATTGTCCATCTCTTCTTGTTGTCTCCAGAAATTCTGCCTTTTTCCACTGACGACCTCTCATTTGCTGTGAACAGAAATTTAGGACATTGTGATTATACTGTATGTATAAACAACTGAACTCTATTTATCTCTCTCCTCTCTCTCTCTCGTTCAGTAAAGAGGCAATGTCAAGTGTTTTTCAAATCCAGGATATTGTCTATGTACCTGAGTGAAGTGTGATCTCTCTCCTGATCTCCTGTCCCAGGGCCTTGTTCTTTAAGACGAAGGTGATGGTCTCGTTGACTTGTCCCTGTAGATTTAATGTACTGAACACAGTGTATAGACCCTGTGTGTCCTCTGAGATGTTTGTGACTGTGTTATTGGTGACATCATCACCGCTGTCATCCAGCCAATGCACTGAGGGTCGCGGGTACCCTCCCTGTGAGGTCAAGAGTAGCTCCACATATCTTGGAGATGCTGTGAACTTCAGGTGTGGCTCAGGGTAGTATGCTGAAATAAGAGGCAATGGACACAGTTTAATGGCATGAAAGAATATACAAGTATCTCAGTAAGCATTATACAGTACATCACAAGGAACCCTAATTAGTGTGTCAAATTACTCATTTTCTAGTACATCAGTAAATTCTCAGTCCACAAAGCAGAAAACCATGTTTAATATGATATCACACCTGCTAATTTCAGGGCAAAGGTTTTCGTCTTACTGCCCAGCAGTGTGCTCACGGAGCAGGTATAGTCTCCTTTGTCCCCCAGGTTGGTACGGTCCAGCCTGAGAGAGGCATTACCCCTCTCCATCTCAGAGTGGTACAGGCTGGTTCTGTTGGTATAGTGACTGCTCTGTCTGTCCAGTTGGTCCTGTCCGTGGTAGAAACTGTGTATCACCTCCAGGCCTCTCTGCCATGTTATCACACTGTTGTCCAGGTCCCAGGCCTTTCCCACAGGGAAGCTGCAGTCTAGGACCACATACTGCCCCACGATGGCAAGTTGAGGCTCACGAGGAACACTGATCTCAAATTCAACTATAGACAGAGGGACACAGACAATCTTACTACCCCATCTAAGAGATGGCATGATTACAGTGACCCTTTCTATTAGATACATGACTCATTACATTAAAGTAGTTAGTCACGATGGACCATAAAATAAGGTATACCATGGAAGTGTCTTACCAGAATAGGATGCCTTGATGATGAGGAGAGAAACAAAACATATTTGAGCGACCCAGGATTTCCAGCTCATGACAGAGTTCACTGTATTTAACCAGTATCAAATTCAAAGTAAGTCCTTCAATGAATCGGTAGCAGTCCAGGAACTGGTGTCTTATAAAGTGTCTTGAAGAATGACTGAACAATTGATCTACGTCATCTACTGTACTTTTCACATTTTCTTCACACCTTGGCTGCACCCTCTGACAGGTTCCATGACGTTCCATTACATTCCTTAAAAGGTAGTGTTTCCTGTATGACTTCTCTTCTCAGTTATTGCCGTAAATCAAGATCCAACCCCATTATATTTTGATCCTAATTTTTTTTTTTTTACAGCCCCCAACAGAGACGCGTCCATTATTGTAAAAACTATTAAGAATTCTCTGTTGTGCAGACATACAGTTGAAGTCAGAAGATTACATACACTTAGGTTGGAGTCATTAAAACTCATATTTCAACCACACCACAAATTTCCTGTTAACAAACTATAGTTTGGCAAGTCGGTTAGGACATCTACTTTGTGCATGACACAAGTAATTTTTCCAACAATTGTTAACAGACAAATAATTTTACTTATAATTCACTGTATCACAATTCCAGTGGGTCAGAAGTTTTCATACAACACAAAGTTGACTGTGCCTTCAAACAGCTTGGAAAATTCCAGAAGATGACGTCATGGCTTTAGGAGCTTCTGAAAGGATAATTGACATAATTTGAGTCAATTTGAGGTGTACCTGTGGATGTATTTCAAGGCCTACCTTCAAACTCAGTGCATCTTTGCCTGACATCATGGGAAAATCAAAAGAAATCAGAAAGAAAATTGTAGACCTCCACAAGTTTGGTTCATCCTTGGGAGCAATTTCCAAAGGCATGAAGGTACCACGTTCATCTGTACAAACAATAGTACGCAAGTATAAACACCATGGGAACACGCAGCCGACATACCGCTCAGGAAGGAAAGGCGTTCTGTCTCCTAGAAATGAACGTACTTTGGTGCGAGAAGTGCAAATCAATCCCAGAACAACAGCAAAGGACCTCGTGAAGATTCTGGAGGAAACAGATACAAAAGTATCTATATCCACAGTAAAACGAGTCCTATATCGACATAACCTGAAAGGCCGCTCAGCAAGGAAGAAGCCACTGCTCCAAAACCGCCATAAAAAATACAGACTACGATTTTCAACTGCACATGGGGACAATGATCATACTTTTTTTTTTGAGAAATGTCCTCTGGTCTGATGAAACAAAAATAGAACTGTTTGGCCATAATGACCATCGTTATGTTTGGAGGAAAAAGGGGGAGTCTTGCAAGCCAAAGAACACCATCCCAACTGTGAAGCACGGGGGTGGCACCAAGCATACTTTCAAAGTTGTGGTAAAATGGCTTAAGGCAAACAAAGTCAAGGTATTGGAGTGGACATCACAAAGCCCTGACCTCAATCCTATAGAAAATGTGTGTGCAAAACTAAAAAAGTGTAGGCGAGCAAGGAGGCCTACTAACCTGACTCAGTTACACCAGCTCTGTCAGGAGGAATGAGCCAAGATTCACCCAACTTATTGTGGGAAGCTTGTGGAAGGCTACCCGAAACATTTGATCCAAGTTCAACAATTTAAAGGCAATGCTACCAAATACTAATTTAGAGCATGTAAACTTCTGACCCACTGAGAATGTGATGAAAGAAATAACAGCTGAAATAAATAATTCTCTCTAATATTATTCTGACATTTCACATTCTTAAAATAAAGTGGTGTTCCTAATTGACCTAAGACAGGGAATTTTTACTAGGATTAAATGTCAGGAATTGTGAAAATCTGAGTTCAAATGTGCTTGGCTAAGGTGTATGTAAACTTCCGACTTCAACTGTACACCTATTCATGCCGGAACAGGTTTCTTTCCTTCGAACTAGACACACACACCCTCCCAGTTTTGTTGGCAGCTCAGTAACCATGACAAATAAACATCTGGCCTTGCAACTCAACATAAATTAGCTTTGTACCACTAAATACCCAGGAGACAAATGCAATATGAACAGCATATTGGCTACAGTTGAAGTCGGAAGTTTACATACATTTAGGTTGGAGTCATTAAAACTTGTTTTTCAACCACTCCACAAATTTCTTGTTAACCAACTATCGTTTTGGCAAGTCGGTTAGGACATCTACTTTGTGCATGACACAAGTAATTTTTCCAACAATTGTTTACAGACAGATTATTTCACTTGTACTTCACTGTATCACAATTCCAGTGGGTCAGAAGTTTACATACACTAAGTTGACTGTGCCTTTAAACAGCTTGGAAAATTCCAGAAAATTATGTCATGGCTTTTGAAGCTTCTGATAGGCTAATTGACATTATTTGAGTCAATTGGAGGTGGATGTATTTCAAGGCCTGCCTTCAAACTCAGTGCGTCTTTGCTTGACATCATGGGAAAATATAAAGAAATCAGCCAAGACCTCAGAAAAGTAATTGGAGACCTCCACAAGTCTGGTTCATCATTGGGAGCAATTTCCAAATGCCTGAAGGTACCATGTTCATCTGTACAAACAATAGTACGCAAGTATAAACACCATGGGACCACGCAGCCATCATACCGCTCAGGAAGGAGACGCGTTCTGTCTCCTAGAGATGAACGTACTTTGGTGCAAAAGGTGCAAATCAATCCCAGAACAACAGCAAATGACCTTGTGAAGATGCTGGAGGAAACAGATACAAAAGTATCTATATCCACAGTAAAATAAGTCCTATATCGACATAGGCCGCTCAGCAAGGAAGAAGCCACTGCTCCAAAACCACCATAAAAAAGCCAGACTACGGTTTGAGCAGAGCTGAAAAAGTGTGTGTGAGCAAGGAGGCCTACAATCCTGACTCAGTTACACCAGCTCTGTCAGGAGGAATGGGCCAAAATTCACCCAACTTATTGTAGGAAGCTTGTGGAAGGCTACCCGAAACGTTTGACCCAAGTTAAACAATTTAAAGGCAATGCTACCAAATATTAATTGAGTGTATGTAAACTTCTGACCCACTGGGAATGTCATGGAATAAATAAAAGCTGAAATAAATCATTCTCGCTACAATTATTCTGACATTTCACATTCTTAAAATATAGTGGTGATCCTAATTGACCTAAGACAGGGATTTTTTACTAGGATTCAGGAATTGTGAAAAACTGAGTTTAAATGTATTTGGCTAAGTTGTATGTAAACTTCCGACTTCAACTGTATATGAATTTAAATCCAACTAAGAGCAAGTGGACAAGTAACAGCTTGGACTGACGAAACATGTTTGACATTAAGCATACTGACATATACCATTGTCAATCTCAATTTCATCTTCTGCTTCAGTTATGTTGAGTCAACACATAGATTTGTCAAAGACTCAGAACACATACAACTTTGTTTAGAAAACATTACGGTATTATGACTCATCACCTGTGACACCAGCACATGACAAAATCATGTGAACCAAGACATGCTGAAAATAAAATGCAATTCTGGGTAATACCTTGAAGCAGGAGTTTTTGGTTGATACTGTAGGACCCTTTCAGCTGCTCAATAAATAACATTTAGCATCGATTCCATGGGATTCTTCTCTCTTTTTTTATCTAAAAATTACAGTTAACAGTGAATGAGTTGAGAGTCCACTCCCTCCTACCACCAGTAATCAGATACAACTGGATACAATGTGCACCCATGGCAACACATTTAGATAAGAATGTGAACAGACTAGCTAGCCTGGTTCCAGATCTGTTTGTTCTCTTCCCAATGCCATTGGTTTCATTGTCAAGCCAATCACCATCCTCTATTCTTCATTGTTTGGTTTGAAAAAAACTATAAAATAATACAACAGTTACTCATACTGTAGGAAGAATATTGCAGACAGTGTAAAATTATATAAAGCCATTAAATACATGAATGAATCCATTCAGAAATGTGTTCCCTTTTTCTGCTTTATGAAGTGCAGTAGATGTTTTTAGTTTGAAAGGCGATAATTTTTTTATGGTCCAAAATATGTTTTCCTCCGTGGTAAGAGAACATCAGTAGGTCCAGCAGCCATCACAGCAATCATTATGGTCAGTGCAACTACAATATTATAGCAGTTTCAACAAACTTCTAAACCTACTTACAAGAGACAGAGCTAATCTGAGATGCAACTAATCCACAGAATTAGGGATTTGTTATACGAATAAATAACTTTATTTTACATTTACAGTACATACAGAAAGTTATGCAGAGATGGTTGTCCTTCTGGAAGGTTCTGCCATATCCACAGAGGAACTCAGGAACTCTGTCAGAGTGACCATTGGGTTCTTGGTCACCTCCCTGACCAAGGCCCTTTTCCCCGATTGCTCAGTTTGGCTGGTCAGACAACTCTAGGAAGAGTCTTGGTGGATCCAAACTTTTTCCTTTTAAGAATGATGAAGTCCACTGTGTTCTTGGGGACCTTCAATGCTGCACACATTTTTTAGTACCCTTCCCCAGATCTGTGCATCGAACAAAATCCTGCCTCGGAGCTCTACGGACAATTCCTTCGACCTCATGGCTTGGTTTTTGCCCAAACATGCACTGTCAACTGTGGGACCTTATATTAAAAAATATTCATTTATACTTTTATTTAACTAGGCAAGTCAGTTAAAAACATATTCTTAATTACAATGACGGCCTTTCAGGGAACAGTGGGTTAACTGCCTTGTTCATGGGCAGAACAACAGATTCTACCTTGTCAGCTCAGGGATTCAATCCAGCAACCTTTTGGTTACTGGTCCAATGCTCTAACCACTAAGCTATCTGCTGCCCCACATATAGACAGGTGTGTGACCGGATTGTCAAGGCACAGACCTGGGAAAGGGTACCAAACAATTTCTGCAGCATTAAAGTTCCCCAAGAACACAGTGGCCTCCATCATTCTTAAATGGAAGAAGTTTGGAACAACCAAACCTCCTTGAGTGGCCCAGCCAGAGCCCGGAATTGAGGCTCTAATGTGCCAAATGTGCTTTAACAAAGTCCTGAGTAAAGGGTCTGAATACTTATGAAAATGTGATATTTCAGTTTTTTATTTTGAATACATTTGCAAAAATGCCCACTAAATACCTGCTTTTGCTTTGTCATTGTGGGGTATTGTGTGTAGATTGATGAGGGGGGAAAAACAATTGAATCAATTTTAGAATAAGGCCGTAACGTAATAAAATGTGGAAAACGTCAAGGGGTCTGAATACTTTCCGAATGCACTGTATATATACAGTATCTGTCAAAAGTTTGGACACACCTACTCATTCAAGGGTTTTTCTTTATTTGTACTATTTTCTACATTGTCGAATAATAGTGAAGACATCAAAACTATGAAAGAACACATATGGAATCATGTTGTAACCAAAAAAAGTGTTAAACAAATCAAAATATATATTTTATATTTGAGATTCTTCAGACTAGCCACCCTCTGCCTTGATGACAGCCTTGCACACACTTGCCATTCTCTCAACCAGCTTCATGAGGTAGTCACCTGGAATGCAATTCAATTAACAGGTGTACCTTGTTAAAAAGTTCATTTGAATTTCTTTCCTTCTTAATGCATTTGAGGCAATCAGTTGTGTTGTGACAAGGTAGGGGTGGTATACAGAAGATAGCCCTATTTGGTAAAAGACCAAGTCCATATTATGGCAAGAACAGCTCAAATAAGCAAAGAGAAAATACAGTCCATCATTACTTTAAGACATGAAGGTCAGTCAATCAGGAACATTTCAAGTGCCGTCGCAAAAAAACATAAAGAGCTATGATGAAACTGGCTCTCATGAGGACCGCCACAGGAAAGGAAGACCCAGAGTTACCTCTGCTGTAGAGGATAAGTTCATTAGAGTTACCAGCCTCAGAAATTGCAGCCCAAATAAATGCTTCACAGAGTTCAAGTAACAAACACATCTCAACATCAACTGTTCAGAAGAGACTGTGTGAATCAGGCCTTCATGGTCGAATTGCTGCAAACAATCCACTACTAAAGTACACCAATAATAAGAAGAGACTTGCTTGGGCCAGGAAACACAAGCAAAGGACATTAGGCCGCTGGAAATCTGTCCAAATGTGAAATTTTTGGTTCCAACCGCTGTGTCTTTGTGAGATGCAGAGTATGTGAACGAATGATCTCTGCATGTGTGGTTCCCACCGTGAAGCATGGAGGAGGAGGTGTGATGGTGTGAGGGTGCTTGGTTGGTGACAGTGTCTGTGATTTATTTAGAATTCAAGGCACACTTAACCAGCATGGCTACAGCATTCTGCAGCGATACGCCATCCCTTCTGCTTTCCACTTAGTGGGACTATCATTTGTTTTTCAACAGGACAATGACCCAAAACACACCTCCTGTGTAGGGGCTATTTGACCAAGAAGGAGAGTGATGGATTGCTGCATCAGAAAACTTGGCCTCCATAATCACTCAACCTCAACCCAATTGAGATGGTTTGGGATGAGATGGAATGGAAAACAAAATTTTATTTAAAAAGTGAATGCAACTCTCTTAATTTCTTTAACACCAGTAATGTATTGTGTTGAATTTTCCTCAATGTGTGTCAGTTTTGATTTTCATATGTGGAACAGTTCCATTTCAATAATAACGTTTTAGTTTTATTTGTATCATTTTTCGTAAAATGTTTATGATTAACCAATGGTTTCACGTGATTAATCATAAACATTTTAGTAAAAATGATACAAATATAAAAGTTCAAATTCAACTACTGTAAAAGCACTAGCCTCTGCCATAAGGACACATTGATACACTGTGATCATTGGCTAAACAGCCTAAATGAGTGCATGGAACTCTGAGATGGTCAATGCAGCTGTTGGCCTAAAACTTTTATTGTCAAATAAGTAAAAATAGCACACATGAAGCCGACAAAATGAAATATACTGATTAAAATTCTGGTTATTTCAATCACATTCATCTCTCTACTCAGCCTGTCTTCCTCCCTCTTGACTTGAGTTATCACTAGCAACATTTAAACATTGTATCAACTAGCCTATTCCGGCCCAAGAGTTTCCTGCGCCAGTGAGCTACGGACAGACAGCTGCTTTTGCTCAAGGGAAAGAAATGTATTTTATGACCTTTCACTATATATGTGTAACCGATGTGAAATGGCTAGCTAGCTAGCGATGGTGCGCGCTAATGGAGTTTCAATCGGGTGACATCACTCTGTCTTCGAGGGTGACTGTGGTCGATGTGTGCAGAGGGTCCCTTGTTCGAGCCCAGGTAGGGGCGTGGAGAGGGAAGGAAGCATTGATACAAATGAAACAATCAGAGAGCAAACAGTTCACATGAAACAAAGTGATGAACATTCGAAAATAGTTCGAGACAACAGAGAGTATATGAGAGCAGTTGTAGGGTCATTGCGTTACACTGCATACCAGGGACTTTCACAGAGAGGAGACTTAGCGTTACACTGCATACCAGGGACTTTCACAGAGAGGAGACTTAGCGTTACACTGCATACCAGGGACTTTCACAGAGAGGAGACTTAGCGTTACACTGCATACCATGGACTTTCACAGAGAGGAGACTTAGCGTTACACTGCATACCAGGGACTTTAACAGAGAAGAGACATAGAAAACGACACGACTGTCAACCAGGGAAACTTCCTTGACCTTTTACATGTCATAGGCAAACTCGACAAAACAGTTGCACAGAAAATATCAGATAATTCTAGAAATGCTAAGTACACGCATCATGATATACAGAGTGAAATACTAGACATTATGGCAAATACGATTAGGGATCAGATAAGTGGTGAAATACAAGATGCTAAGCTATTTGCATTGATGGTAGATGAGAGTAAGGACCTCAGGAATTTCTTCATTTCACTCCAGTTGATGGATTACATCCCGAGTCGTTTTTCGCTACGATCAAAGAGACTCTTAGTAAATGTAACATTGATCACACTGCGCTGTCATATTCGGCGTTCACAACGGGGCCCAGGAGAAAGTCAGAGAAGAGGTCCCTCAGGCAATCTACATTCATTGCCACGCACACGTCTCAATCTTGTTTTGGTGGACTGTGTCAGAAACGTGAAGCCAGCGGGAGATTTTGTTGTCACACGTATCTGTCACACTGTCAGTAACCTCCGTGTCATGTGAGCGCAGTTTTCCCTGCATGCGGCATGTAAAAACCTACCTGAGAAACAGAATGGCAGACCCTCCACTCAGCAACCTTGCCTGCCTGTCCATACACGCAGAAAGAACAAAGGCCATGGATGTCCAGAAATTTATAGGCTCATTTGCACTGAACCACAACAACAGACGCATCATCCTTCTATAAAACAACACTTGGTGAGTAACTGATTCATTTATTATAAATATGCCATAGGATAAATTATTATGTGGTATTAAGTTGGGAAATTCTGTATATTCTGCGCCTGTCCTAGCCACATCTATTATTATGAATTTGCCAGAGCCGCGCCTGTCCGGTGGCGGGATCATGATTCAATCACGCTGATCTGGATCTGGATGGAACAAGAAGACGCATGCGTTTTGTCATGTATTTGTCATGTATTACATGTATTTTTGTAATATAAATATAATCACTAAGATTGTGATAGCCAGTTCGTTTTACAAGTGTGTGCACAGTTAATAGGCGTAGGTTAAATGCATTGCACTTCTCGTTGTGGCTGCGCTTTGGATATTATTAATTTCATTTTGGACGTTGTGATAGCCATTTCATCCGAAACATTATTACCAATGCACAGTTGTCTGATTATGCATATGGAATAAATGCACTTCTTGTTGTTGTCGCATTTTGGATGTATTGTGTTGTTATTGCTGAAAGACTTCAGTGCATGGGCGCTGTCAGATGCTGAAGTATATCACCTTTACACGTATTAGGTTTATAGCTATTTTGGTGAATATTCTTTGGCCAAATTCAATTAAAAACTACATTTATATCGAATGTGCTGTGTGCCATTTCTGCTTTTATTGAAAAAAACGACAACTTCCTTATAACTCTGAAGTCATGAAAATCAACTCTTTTTTTAGCACCCCCAAGTATTGGTTATGTGCACTGTTCCTGTAAAACTAAATTGAATAACGTTGTTTTTAAATAACTTTGAGTGAACCAGGATTTCCAGCTCATGGCAGAGTTTACTGTATTCAGCCAGCAATAGTACAAAATCAAGTAAGTCCTTCAATGAGGAATGTTTTGTATATATAGAGGAATGAAACACCTACTGATCTACTATTCACCCTTTGTTACTCCACCTAGCCCTGGCTCCTCACAGAGGCTAGACGTGCCCGATGACGCACAACGTCAGTGAAGCAAGGACGTTCCCAAGACGTTGTTTTCCATAATATTCCTGACACTCCTTTTCGAGGCACAAAGCAGTAGTTATTTTAGTATCTTCTACAGTATGGCCTGCATATCACCATTGTAAATAAGGATCCACACATTATGTTTTGATCATATAAAGGCAATAGACAGATCCAGCCGCTCACATAAATTCAATCCATTATTCCTCAAGGATTCCCTTTGCAGACATACACTTTCATGTATGAGTATTAGAGTTGTACAAACTGTCAGACACATCCTCTGATAGGAGTTGATCTAAAAAGAATCCTCTACAAAGGTAACATATTGTTTGACCCATTACCCAGGTGACAAAAACTTTTGAAATTCCAATATAAATAATGTATTATATAAACTCAAAATAATATCAATACTAAAATATACATTGTATACGTACAGTGATCTCCAAAAGCATTGGGACAGTAACCAAGTTTCCATCCAACCATTTCTTGCAGATGAAGCATTAAAAAAGTCACGACCGGACTGATGGAAACAGGATTTACCGGTACAATTTTATCAATGCCGACAGACAATTTGGTTGTTCCACATAATGGAATCTTTTTTTGTGAGTAAAATTAATTATGCGAGAAATGTCAGTGGAAACTCCTTTATGCACAAATGTTGATATAATTACCATTATATCAAAGTAAACTTGGAGCCACGTGGTGATACACTATATATACAAACGTATGTGGACACCTCTTCAAATGAGTGGATTCGGCGATACACATTTTTGTTGTTGTTTTGACTCTGTACTTCAAGTCTTGCCATATATTCTCAGGTAGATTTAAGTCAACACTGTAACCCGATCACTCAGTAACATTCACTGTCTTCTTGGTAAGCAACTTCCGTGTAGATTTGACCTTGTGTTTCAGGTTATTGTCCGGCTGAAATGTGAATTCATCTCCCAGTGTCTGGTGGAAAGCAGACTGAACCACTCCTTGCTGTCCCCAGTCCACCTGGCCATGCTGCTGCTCCAGTTTCAACTGTTCTGCCTTACTATTATTCAACCATGCTGGTCATTTATGAACATTTGAACATCTTGGCCACCTTCTGTTATAATCTCCACCCGGCACAGCCAGAAGAGGACTGGCCACCCCACATATGCTCTCTCTAATTCTCTCTTTCTTTCTCTCTCTCGGAGGACCTGAGCCCTAGGACCGTGCCCCAGGACTACCTGACATGATGACTCCTTGCTGTCCCCAGTCCACCTGACTGTGCTGCTGCTCCAGTTTCAACTGTTCTGCCTTATTATTATTCGACCATGCTGGTCATTTATGAATATTTGAACATCTTGGCCATGTTCTGTTATAATCTCCACCCGGCACAGCCAGAAGAGGACTGGCCACCCCACATAGCCTGGTTCCTCTCTAGGTTTCTTCCTAGGTTTTGGCCTTTCTAGGGAGTTTTTCCTAGCCACCGTGCTTCTACACCTGCATTGCTTGCTGTTTGGGGTTTTAGGCTGGGTTTCTGTACAGCACTTTGAGATATCAGCTGATGTACGAAGGGCTATATAAATACATTTGATTTGATTTTGATTTGATTTGATATGCTTGAAAATATTGAGTGGTACTCAGTAATTTGTTGTATTGGATTTGTCCCAAGCATAACACTTTGTATACAGGACAAAAAGTGAATTGCTTTGCAACTTTTTTGCAGTATTACTTTAGTACCTTACAGCAAAAAGGATGCATGTTTTTGAATATTTGTATTTTGTACCGGCTTCCTTATTTTCACTCTGTCAATTAAGCTAGTATTGTGGAGTAAATACAATGTTGTTGATACATCCTCAGCTTTCTCCTATCGCAGCCATTCAACTCTGTAACTGTTTTAAAGTCACCATTTGCCTCAGGGGGAAATCCCTGAGTGGTTTCCTTCCTCTCCAGCAACTGAGTTCAGAAGGACACCTGTTTCTTTATAATGACTGGGTGTATTGATACACTATCCAAAGTCTAATTAATAACTTCATCGTGCTCAAAGGGATATTCAATGTCTGATTTTTAAAATGTTTACCCATCTACCAATAGCTGCCCTTCTTTGTGAGACATTGGGAAACCTTTGTCTTTGTAGTTGAATCTGTGTTTGAAGTTCACTGCTCGACTGAGGGATCTTACAGATAATTGTATGTCTGGGTTACAGAGATGAGGTAGTCAAAAAAAAATCACGATAAACACTATTATATCACACAGAGGGAGTCCATGAAACCTACTGTGACTTTGTAAGCACATTTTCACTACTGAACTTATTTAGGCTTGCCATAACAAAGGCATTTTTTTTATTTTTTTTTATTTCACCTTTATTTAACCAGGTAAGCAAGTTGAGAACAAGTTCTCATTTACAATTGCGACCTGGCCAAGATAAAGCAAAGCAGTTCGACACATACAACGACACAGAGTTACACATGGAGTAAAACAAACATACAGTCAATAATACAGTAAAAAAAAAAAAAAAAAAAAAAAAAAAACAAGTCTATATACAATGTGAGAAAATTAGGTGAGAAGGGAGGTAAAGGCAAAAAAGGCCATGGTGGCAAAGTAAATACAATATAGCAAGTAAAACACTGGAATGGTAGTTTTGCAATGGAAGAATGTGCAAAGTAGAAATAAAAATAATGGGGTGCAAAGGAGCAAAATAAATAAATAAATTAAATACAGTTGGGAAAGAGGTAGTTGTTTGGGCTAAATTATAGGTGGGCTATGTACAGGTGCAGTAATCTGTAAGATGCTCTGACAGTTGGTGCTTAAAGCTAGTGAGGGAGATAAGTGTTTCCAATTTAAGAGATTTTTGTAGTTCGTTCCAGTCATTGGCAGCAGAGAACTGGAAGGAGAGGCGGCCAAAGAAAGAATTGGTTTTGGGGGTGACTAGAGAGATATACCTGCTGGAGCGTGTGCTACAGGTGGGAGATGCTATGGTGACCAGCGAGCTGAGATAAGGGGGACTTTACCTAGCAGGGTCTTGTAGATGACATGGAGCCAGTGGGTTTGGCGACGAGTATGAAGCGAGGGCCAGCCAACGAGAGCGTACAGGTCGCAATGGTGGGTAGTATATGGGGCTTTGGTGACAAAACGGATAGCACTGTGATAGACTGCATCCAATTTGTTGAGTAGGGTATTGGAGGCTATTTTGTAAATGACATCGCCAAAGTCGAGGATTGGTAGGATGGTCAATTTTACAAGGGTATGTTTGGCAGCATGAGTGAAGGATGCTTTGTTGCGAAATAGGAAGCCAATTCTAGATTTAACTTTGGATTGGAGATGTTTGATATGGGTCTGGAAGGAGAGTTTACAGTCTAACCAGACACCTAAGTATTTGTAGTTGTCCACGTATTCTAAGTCAGAGCCGTCCAGAGTAGTGATGTTGGACAGGCGGGTAGGTGCAGGTAGCGATCGGTTGAAGAGCATGCATTTAGTTTTACTTGTATTTAAGAGCAATTGGAGGCCACGGAAGGAGAGTTGTATGGCATTGAAGCTTGCCTGGAGGGTTGTTAACACAGTGTCCAAAGAAGGGCCGGAAGTATACAGAATGGTGTCGTCTGCGTAGAGGTGGATCAGAGACTCACCAGCAGCAAGAGCGACCTCATTGATGTATACAGAGAAGAGAGTCGGTCCAAGAATTGAACCCTGTGGCACCCCCATAGAGACTGCCAGAGGTCCGGACAGCAGACCCTCCGATTTGACACACTGAACTCTATCAGAGAAGTAGTTGGTGAACCAGGCGAGGCAATCATTTGAGAAACCAAGGCTGTCGAGTCTACCGATGAGGATGTGGTGGTTGACAGAGTCGAAAGCCTTGGCCAGATCAATGAATACGGCTGCACAGTAATGTTTCTTATCGATGGCGGTTAAGATATCGTTTAGGACCTTGAGCGTGGCTGAGGTGCACCCATGACCAGCTCTGAAACCAGATTGCATAGCAGAGAAGGTATGGTGAGATTCGAAATGGTCGGTAATCTGTTTGTTGACTTGGCTTTCGAAGACCTTAGAAAGGCATGGTAGGATAGATATAGGTCTGTAGCAGTTTGGGTCAAGAGTGTCCCCCTTTGAAGAGGGGATGACCGCAGCTGCTTTCCAATCTTTGGGAATCTCAGATGACACGAAAGAGAGGTTGAACAGGCTAGTAATAGGGGTGGCAACAATTTCGGCAGATAATTTTAGAAAGAAAGGGTCCAGATTGTCTAGCCCGGCTGATTTGTAGGGGTCCAGATTTTTCAGCTCTTTCAGAACTTCAGCTGAATGGATTTGGGAGAAGGAGAAATGGGGAAGGCTTGGGCGAGTTGCTGTTGGGGGTGCAGTGCTGTTGACCGGGGTAGGAGTTGCCAGGTGGAAAGCATGGCCAGCCGTAGAAAAATGCTTATTGAAATTCTCAATTATGGTGGATTTATCAGTGGTGACAGTGTTCCTATCTTCAGTGCAGTGGGCAGCTGGGAGGAGGTGTTCTTATTCTCCATGGACTTTACAGTGTCCCAGAACTTTTTAGAGTTAGTGTTGCAGGAAGCAAATTTCTGCTTGAAAAAGCTAGCCTTGGCTTTTCTAACTGCCTGTGTATAACGGTTTCTAGCTTCCCTGAACAGCTGCATATCACGGGGGCTGTTCGATGCTAATGCAGAACGCCATAGGATGTTTTTGTGTTGGTTAAGGGCATTGAATACTTATTGATTCAAGACATTTCAGATTTTCATTTTTATTAATTTAACATTTCAAAAAACATAACTCCACTTTGACATTATAGGGTATTGTGTGTAGGCCAGTGACAAAATCCAATAATCCATTTTAAATTGAGGCTATAACACAACAGAACTCGGAAAAAGTCAAGGGGTGTGAATACTTTCTGAAGGCACATTGTGTATTAAAAGAGTCAAAAGTTGAATATTTGGTCCCATATTCCTAGCACGCAATGATTACGTCAAGCTTGTGACTCTACAAACTTGGATGCATTTGCGGTTTCTTTTGTTTGCGTTTCAGATCATTTTGTGCCCAATAGAAATGGTAAATAATGTACTGTCATTTTGGAGTCACTTTTATTGTAAATAAGAATAGAACGTTTCTAAACACTTCTACATTAATGTGGATGCTACCATAATTACGGATAGTCCTGAATGAATCGTGAATAATGATTGAGAAAGTTAGATGCACAAATATCATACACCCAAGACATGCTAGCCTCTCATTACAATAACAAGGGAGGTTAGCATTTTTTTTTGGGGGGGGGGTATGATATTTATTCCTCTAACTTTCTCACTCATTCATTCAGGATTATCTGTAAATCATGGGAGCATCCACATTTGGTCCCCTAAAATGGGGGGAACTATCTACAAAAAGTGCTGTATTTCCTAAATGGTTCACCCGATATGGATTTAAATACCCTCAAATTAAAGCTGACAGTCTGTAAATAGTCATGGTATCATTTAAAAACCAAAGTGCTGGAGTACAGAGCCAAAACAAAAATGTCACTGTTACAAAACTTTTGGAGCTCACTGTATACAGTCAAAATCTATTTTATATAGTCTTAGTTTGGACTGTAATTCAACATACAAATGTGTCTAAGATGGATACTGAAAACCCAGACGTGTGTGAACATGGGAGGTTTCAAGACATCCTGATAAGACACAAAAGGTGGAAACCTGGGAACAGGGTGTTTGTGTTGCATAAACGGAATCTAGAGAAGCCTAATTGACTCAAAACATTGATGGAAGATTTCTCAAAAGGTTTCAGATACAAGGTAGAAATAATGAAATGGCTAAATGAATTCATTGTGAAGATAAACATTTATTCTGTTACCTTGAAATAAATGAAACTATACATAATCATTTGTCAGATTACTTTTCTACAATCATTGAAATCACTGAATAATATGTACTTTCAAAGCAGATGTTTCATTGTTGAGAAATATCCCAAATTCTGTACAAATGAGTACAATAAATGCAATGTATAATATAGCTCCCATCTGGTTGAAAGGAAATGTATCAAAATGTGCAGGATATAACTAAAAGCAAGACAAAGATTTGCCGCAATAGTCTTTAAATGACCAGTTAAATTCATAAACTGTGCATCAGATTAAACCTGTGAGATTTGATTTACACGCAGGGTGAGATTCCTGTAAAGGTCTGTACATTCATACCAACAAAAGAAAAAAAAAACATGACCATGAAAATTGGGATTCTCATCATGAATATGATTCTCATTCTAGAACTAGTGGTATCACCCAGCTCTGATTATAGCATTTTAGTAGCTAAGGAGAAAATTAAATATGACAACATCAGGAAAGATTGCCACATATTGACATAGAAAACATAAAATAACATCATATTTCCCACAAAATCTAATGGGAAGATGTCTACAGGACAAATAATTTAGGTCAATTATTTTATTACAACAAACATGGATGAAATAAGAACTCAACACATTCTAATTGTGCATTATCTTATAACGAATATATCAAAAATCCAACATGGTTGTATATAATCCAGACAAGTGTTTGCAGTACCCAACAGCAGTAGCTGTGACATAGTTGACACTAGAGGGCAACCTAGACCAGCATGCACTGTGACTGACTCTCCATTATTAAATCAGACCAGTAAGAAGTCCCTCTGCCAAAGAAAAATGCTCCAAAATACAACAAGAGTATTAGAAAAATTAAAGGCCAACACCATTTTAACATGCACTCAAAGGATTTCAAACTCAGAGCTCTTATGTAAGAGGGTTACATGTAGTTATGTCGAGTAGCCCTGTCTTCAGAAGGCTCTGATTGCATCATCCACTCACTTCTTTTTTATCCACCTCTCTCCCTCTTGTATATTGCGCTTGACATACGGTGTCTTCTCAATGTACAGATAAAAGTCTGTCTTTGTGAATGATTCATCCTTGCTTAGTGGCAGTGTTGCTCATATGGAGGATAATGGTGGCACTGCTGTCCCGCTTGGAGCCTCTGGGGCACCTTTGACAGGAGAGAAAGATCAGTCAGATCAGATCAACAAGCAGTGCAAATGGACAAAAGCTGTAACAAATTAGGCAAGTATGGTTGTGTCACAATCACAGATCCCTTACCCTCAGTGCTGTCTGCTGGCTATGCTTCCTGACCCGCAGTTTGCACATGCTCAGTCTCCACACTGGGCTCTGTCTCTTTGACCTTAGGCTTGGGTTTCCTTGACACAGGTGGAGGCACCTTGACCATCACCTTCTGTATTTCTATGGACTTGGCTGGATTGGACATAGATGAAAGCTCAGCTATCAGGTTCTTTGTGAGATTGGCCTGGGCCTCAGGGGATGAGGGGGTCTCTATGACAATCTTCTTTGTGCTCTTGGCAAAGATGAAACTGGCGGTGGAGGAGGGAGACTTAAGACTTGTTGGAGAGTGCAGACTGAGACGAGAGGGAGGCCCCTCTTTACTTCTGGATGCTGTCCTCAAGCGGATGGCCTCCTGCATCCTCATGGAGGGGGTGGTGGCTGAGGCAGGTGGTGACTTCCTCGTAGGAGAGGTGACAATGGATGACTTTAAGGGTAAATTAAGTATGCTGGGCTGGGGCTTGGCTGGGGCTTCAGCTAAGGCTGTGGCTACCCCTAGGGCCTCAGCTGGGACTGTGGCTGGAGGGGTTTCTGAAGCTGCCTCTGGGGTTGTTTCTGGGGTTGTGGCTCCTTCTGGAGCGGAGGCTGTGGCTACCTCTGGGGCTGAGGTTGCCTCTGGGAATATGGCAGGCTCTGGGTCTGCCTGTGGGGTGTCCTCTGTGGCTGGGGCTGCCTCTGGGGGTTGGGCTATGGGAGATTGTGAGATAACAGTCGTAGTTGGGGATGTGACAGTAGGAGGGGGAGATGTCATGAACAGAGACCTTCGAATAGGCTTCTGGGGAGCCTCACCGTTACTGTTTTTTTTGGCCCTCAAAGTGACTCCTGTCCAGTCCTGTCCCTGGTCCTTTTCCTGATCCTGATCACCATTATTGACAGACCTCAGCTTGACCGTCTGCAGAAGGGTGGGGGTTACCACGGGAGTGGAGCTCTCCTCTGGGGGAGTGGGAGAGAAAGAGCTCTTGCTGAGGGACTTCTCTTGGTTCTGTCCCTCTGTGGTCACTGGACTGTGCTGCTGTATGTTTTCCAGTGGAGGTGGGGGTGGAATACTTTGGGGAGGTGGAGGGATGTAGGAGGGAGGACCAAACTTAGCTTTTGGTGGAGGTGGGGCTTCTTGGGGAGGTGGAGGTGGGATACCCTGGGGTGGAGGTGGGATTCCCTGTAGTACAGATGAAACAGGGGGCACAAGTTCTGTCATAACTACCCTTGGTGGTGGGGGAATGGGCAGGTCAAGCTCATTGCCAAGGGTGGCCAAGTCCATGGGAGAAGGCGGAGGGGGCCAGGAGGATTCCCCAGTGGTGGAGACTAGTGGCGGCTCTGGAGCAGGAATAGAGTCTGAGGGGGCCACAGGTGGGGTCTGTTTGGAAGGGGGAAGGGGAGGATAGTGTGCTGGGGGAGGAGACGGAGATGGGGAGATGTGTGCTAGAGCAGGGCTTACCAAAGACGTATCCATTTTAGGTTGGAATTCAGTCTTTTTGGCTGCAGCAGGAGTAGTAGTCTGTATTTCTGTCTTTACTTTTCCTAGGCCCTTTACTGGAGCTACTGCGGCGTTCACTGATTTTCCATTTACCAAATTACTTGTCTGGACCTTCTCTAGTTTACCTATCAACTGATTTACAATGACCCTCTCTGGTTCAACCACCAACTGACTTCCCTGCACCTTCTCTTCAACCACCAACTGACTTCCCTGCACCTTCTCTTCAACCACCAACTGACTTCCCTGCACCTTCTCTTCAACCACCAACTGACTTCCCTGCACCTTCTCTTCAACCACCAACTGACTTCCCTGCACCTTCTCTTCAACCACCAACTGACTTCCTTGGGCCCTCTCTTCAACCTTCTGTGCTACTTCACTCTCCTGACCTTTTCCTGACTCAAACGTATGTGCTGCTGGATTACTAGTCTCCACAATGGAAGACAGTACCCTTTCCTGGTCTGCTGGACCTGTCTGCTCTTTAGCTCGAGGCTCAGTGACCCCCTCCAGCACACCTCCTGCCTCATCTCTCCTCTCAGGTGACACGTTCTTAACATAACCCTCTCTTGATGTGGATGGCGACTGCCTCTGCTGTCGTCGATCCTTTGGGTTCTTTCGCACCACCGTATCCGTGTTGTTGGGGGCCGGGGGACCTAGTAGCAGTTCAAAGGTGCGCTTGTTGTGTGCCCATGCCTCCGGGGGAGGAGGAGAGGGGGCAGACACCTTGGGTGGGGGCGGGATGTTGAACGGCTCTCTGAGTGACATGACTGAACGTGAGGGAGTTACAGTGTCGACTGGCTCAGGCGTCTTGCTGCTGTCAGAGGCCTGGGGCTGAATGACACGTGATGGGGCTGAAGCTGCCGGCGATGGTGCCATTGGGAAGATGATTGCTCGGATGCCTCTTTTTTTCCCTGGAGATGGGTTAAGGGTCTGTTTGGAAAGGAGGGTGGGCGTGCCACCGTGGCTGGAGTAGCCGCTGGAGGGAGAGACATTCTTCAGGCCATTTTCCTGGGGGGTCTGTTTCTGGGGAGAGGAGCCTGTGGAGCCTGGCTGATCGTTCCTCACCTTCTCCCTGGCTGCCTGCTGTGGGGTGTTGAAGGGGCTGGCTGTCACAGAGCCTGAAGACTCATCCAGAGAGCTGGTGTCTGCTGTGTAGCCAGGGCTACTGTTGTTACTTTCCCCAGCACTGAAAACCTCCCCTCCCTGGAATGGGCTGCTTTGGGGAGGGGCAGTAACCATGCTGTTAATCAGGTCTTGCGAGTGCCTCTTCATGTTGTCCTTGTGTAGGGAGTAGGAGCGGCTGGGTGGGGCCGGTGCCCTCTTGGACTTCATCACAGACATGCTCCGGGCGAAGGGCCCCTGCTGTTTGCCATCATCCCCTCTGGCTTTCCCTTTGCCGTTGGTGGCGGAGATCCAGGAGGCCTTACTGACAGAGGAGTGGATACTCTTGCTGTCCAGGGTCGTCTCCCTGGATGAACCCTCCCCACCCCCCCCCTGTGAGCCCCCCTGTCTGGTGGTGCTGTTGGAGGAGATTGTGGAAGAGTCAGACACCAGGGTCTCAGAGGACTCAGAGTGGCTCCATCCAGAGCTGTCAGAGAAGTGTGGTGGGTTGTAGCGGGAGGCGGATGACATGGTAGAGGCGTGGGAGGGGGCGCGGGAGGAGGCGCGGGAGGAGGCGCGGGAGGAGGCAGGGCTGGCCAGCAGCAGGCTGCTCTTACTGACAGTACGAACGCTGCTCCGACTACGGTTCCGGGTGATCTCCACCACGTCTATGGAGGGTAGCAGCACAGCGTTTGGGATGATCTTAGACATGTAGGTGGCCTGGGGGACATGGACATGACAGGGCTGGGGTGCAGCTGAAGCAGGCTAGAGGTTGTGGTCATCCAGGGGACAGCCAGGGACTTGGGCCGATTCAGGTCGGACAGCTGGGGGCCCATGTGCTGGAGGAGAGCCAGGTCGTCCCTGTGTCCGGCCCGGGAGGGGACCTTCTGGATCTGGTCCTCACAGACAGGCTGCAGGCCTTCTACGGACTGGAGGTACTTCCTCACCCCCTCCTGGGAACCAGCCAGGTGAGGCCCATCGATGGTGGAGAAGTCCAGACTCTCACCGTTAGGGAGCCCACCCTCATCTATAACCTGACGACCTGCACATGAGGCTCTGTCCAACCCTTAAGTGAGGAACAGAACAAATCAGGATAGGTTCATATACAGCTACACAAGCCAATAGAAAAGTATGTGCTTGTGTTAAAGGTGCAATTATCCACAGGCATCTTCACAATGGCCTATACTGACACATTTCAATCCACTTAAGGCATAAATAATGAGTAGCATACCCAGTTCCCTCTGGACGTGATGTGGTATCCCCATAACTGTGGTTCTCCTGTGTCTCCTCCTGGCCTTGGCCTTCTCTGGCTTCAGGGGCCTGAAGGTTGATGCTGGGGAAGGAAACAAAAAGCAGGAGAGAAATATTAGGTCAAAATTACCAACAGGCACTTTCACTCCATACAATCACTGGTTGGACAAGGTGTTACAGTGGTTCCAGTATGAATCATTCTCTGGCTATGGTCATGTCAGGTTACCTTGGCGGGTCAGTCCTGACCGTGAGGACCGTGTGGAGACAGTGGATCGTGTTGAGACCTGTGACGCTGTGTCTGCTATGGTGCTGTCTGACAGATAGTCTCTCCTCTCACTGTCACTCTCAGTGTCGTCTGGCAGCCGGGTCACTGTCGACTATAGGAACCCCAGAAAGTTCAACAGTAAACCATTAGTATACGCTTAATTATAGCAGGTTTGGTGTGAACTTGTAACAGGATAATGTTTAGTGATTTGATGTAGCACCGTGATTAAAATGTAGAATGGGAAACTTACTGTGACGCTTTGGTCATCCTGGTAATCCACCCAATTATTGGTTTCTGAAATAAAGGTAAACATTTTTCAAAAAGAGCAGCCACATTAAATGTACTTAATTAGTTAATCTAATCAGGGGTAGGTGATGGAGTTAGCGTCAGTATTTGGAGGGATTTTCAGGGTGTTTAGTACCTTCCTGCTGCTGCAGTTTGAGTCCCTCTAGGGCCTCAGTGTGCAGGTCCTCCAGGTACTTAGGCCGGCTGCCTTCGATGAACACATTCTCCTGGAAGTGTGGAGGGACGAGAGTCCCATCCTCATGCTTTGGGACTGCTGGGAGGAGAGAGAATGTGAGTGGATATACATACTGTGTATGTCTATGCATGCATTTTCATTACAGCGTGTGTAAATAAATGCACAATATCAATGACAAAACGACATTGTATCATAATGATTGGATATTAATTATATCCACAAAGGTTGAATGTGAACAGATGTCTCTACTTATCAATCCTGTTCCAAAACAATCTTTATATAACTCACTATACAATGGCTGCTATGTGCAATAAAGACAATGCAACAACCCAAAAGAATGGGTAATTGTCCTCAACATTTAAAATGGTATTCATCAACTACATTAGCCACAAGTCCCAGCAGGCTTCATTGAGATAATCAGCCAGTATATTCCACAAACATTCCTACTCTCATATAATTCAGAGAAGCAGTGTCATAGGGTTATCATGAGAACAGTAGTAGTACCCATTCCAGAACAGCAGTCCTGACTAGAGGTCGACCGATTATGATTTTTCAGCGCTGATACCGATTATTGGAGGACCAAAAAAAGCCGATACCGATTAAATCAGACTATTTATTTTATTTTATTTGTAATAAAGACAATTACAACAATACTGAATGAACACTTATTTTAACTTAATATAAGACATCAATAAAATCAATTAAGCCTCAAGTAAATGAAACATGTTCAATTTGATTTAAATAATGCAAAAACAAAGTGTTGGAGAAGAAAGTAAAAGTGCCATGTAAGAAAGCTAACATTTAAGTTCCTTGATAAGAACATGAGAACATATGAAAACTGGTGGTTCCTTTTAACATGAGTCTTCAATATTCCCAGGTAAGAAGCTTTAGGTTGTAGTTATTATAGGAATTATAGGACTATTTCTCTCTAGTCCAAATACCATTGTATTGCATATACCTTTGACTATTGGATGTTCTTATAGGCACTTTAGTATTGCCAGTGTAACAGTATAGTTTGTCCCTCTCCTCGCGCCTACCGTGGCTCGAACCAGGAACACATCGACAACAGCCACCCTCGAAGCATCGTTACCCATGCAGAACAAGGGGAACAACTACTCCAAGTCTCAGAGCGAGTGACGTTTGAAACGCTATTAGCGCGCACCCCGCTAACTAGCTAGCCATTTCACATCGGTTACACCAGCCTAATCTCGGGAGTCTATCGACGAAGTCATAAACAGCGCAATGCTTGAAGCATTGTAAAGAGCTGCTGGCAAAACGCACAAAATTGCTGTTCGAATGAATGCTTACGAGCCTGCTGGTGCCTACCATCGCTCAGTCAGACTGCTCTATCAAATCATAGACTTAATTATAACATAACACACAGAAATACGAGCCTTGGGTCATTTAATATGGTAGAATCTGGAAACTATCATCGAGAACAAGACATTTATTCTTTCAGTGAAATACCGAACCGTTCCGTATTTTATCTAACGGGTGGCATCCATAAGTCTAAATATTCCTGTTACATTGCACAACCTTCAATGTTATGTCATAATTATGTAAAATTCTGGCAAATTAGTTTGCAACGAGCCAGGCGGACCAAACTGTTGCATATACCCTGACTCTACGTGCAATGAACGCAAGAGAAGTGACACAATTTCACCTGGTTAATATTGCCTGCTAACCTAAATATGCAGGTTTAAAAATATATACTTCTTTGTATTGATTTTAAGAAAGGCATTGGTGTTTATGGTTAGGTAAATTCGTCCAACGATTGTGCTTTTTTCCGCAAATGCGCTTTTGTTAAATCATCCCCCGTTTGGCGAAGTTGGCTGTCTTTGTTAGGAAGAAATAGTCTTCACACAGTTCGCAACGAGCCAGGCGGCCCAAACTGCTGCATATACCCTGACTCTGTTGCAAGAGAAGTGACAAAGAAATTCATGTTAGCAGGCAATATTAACTAAATATGCAGGTTTAAAAATATATAGTTGTGTATTGATTTTAAGAAAGGCATTGATGTTTATGGTTAGGTACACGTTGGAGCAAAGACATTCCTTTTTCGCGAATGCGCACCGCATCGATTATATGCAATGCAGGACACGCTAGATAAACTAGTAATATCATCAACCATGTGTAGTTATAACTAGTGATTATGATTGATTGTTTTTTATAAGGTAAGTTTAATGCTAGCTAGCAACTTATCTTGGCTTCTTACTGCATTCGCGTAACAGGCAGGCTCCTCGTGGAGTTCAATGTAAAGCTGGTGGGTAGAGCGTTGGACTAGTTAACTGTAAGGTTGCGAGATTGAATCCCCGAGCTGACAAGGTAAAAATCTGTCGTTCTGCCCCTGAACAAGGCAGTTAACCCACCGTTCCTAGGCCGTCATTGAAAATAAGAATGTGTTCTTAACTGACTTGCCTAATTAAATAAAGGTGTAAAAAAAATAATAATAATAAAAAATTAAAAAATAATAATAATAAAAAAATGTTTAAAAATCGGCCAAATCGCTGTCCAAAAATACCGATTTCCGATTGTTATGAAAACTTGAAATCGGCCCTAATTAAATCGGCCATTCCAATTAAATCGGGCGACCTCTAGTCCTGGCATCTAGGATCAGCGAGATAATGTTAAGTGCAGGGCAGCTGTGGCCGCGTGCTAAGCCATCATCTTTAGTTAAACAAAGCTGCTTTAAAATGTAGCCACGTCCTGTACATGCTCTGTTGGGCTAGGAGGACCATGCTGGAATTAGTCCGTTCTACCATGTGCTCTCAATGATCACTGCTATAACCATCACCATCTCTTTATTTCTCTGGAAATATACCGTTGACCACATTTACCATATCCTCCTAGTAATAACAAGTTCACACAAACTGTCAATTCAGTCAGAATGATTGATGAATTAAGTGTTTTGCAGAAACAGTGACAGTATCCCAGCAAAGTAAGGAAATACAAGCTCTCAATGATAGACATTCAACCAAATAACATCAGAAGAGATGAAATAGAATGGTCCATTAGAGCTTGCAATGCCTCTGTATCACACCAACAGCTAACAGTTAACACATTTCATGACTACAGATCGCCTTTACAGTCTTACTCATATCAATTGAACCAGTTAACCACCCTTCCCTTATCCCCTAGAAATGACCTAGAAAAGGTTTTATGGCCAACACTTGCTTGGCCATAAAACTTCAAGAAGGGAATTCAAGGTATGTATCATAAATGAAAACTGTCTGAGAATATCCAGGACTTAGTCCATTGCTTTAGCCTAAACTGTAACTCACCTTTCCTGTTGAAAAGCGAAGGCACTGCCAGACAGTAAACATTCAGAGTCAAAAGCACCACCATAGCTTCTGAGATACCATGGTAATATAAACCCCAAAAATGTATAAAAAACAGATCTTATCCTTCAAAAGTAAACAGGAGTCCAAAACTATCCCAGTGAGTTTGTTTTTCCAGAGTTTAATTTTGTTTTAGGGTAGATCATCCGATACAGACAAAATAATTCAGTGGATCCAGATAGAAGATATCTCCCTTGTTTTTGTTATTACCACCCAGATCTAGTGGTTCCATCACTAGACAACGCAAACTCACACTATTCCCCGGAACCTAATTCTACCCATCCCTCGAATAAGCACCCCCTTCCTTATGTCCCTGAGCGACTGATCCCCACTGCTCTCTGTTTGTGGACATGCTGACCCTGGATTGGTCAGAACGTTGTTATGACACTGACCATGCTGGTGGGATCAGACACAATCGCTCAAACACACAAAGGGAAATAGTGGTTAGACAGTCTAAGCTCTCATCTGCTTGAAGCAACCATTTAATCATACTGACTAGCTACTGTGCCATTTCTGACAACTAATGTGGTTTAACTGAGAGGAAATCTATAGGAATCCTTGAAGAACAAGGTCCTTGTGAAGTCCGATTCTCACCACACACATTCCCCACAAGGTGGAGTAAAGGAGCTAGACAGTATGAAGGTTTCAGTATTCAAACAAGATAGATCCTGTTGGGAGAGAATGTTAACACTTATGCCTTACACGATATAATAATGTTAAACAATGAAATCATGTTCCCCAATTACTTTTATCTACCAACACAGTCAATGGGCTCTCACTGGATTAAAATAATCAACTGAATACATAATTCCCTGTGATTTACTGCTGATACAAATGTTGTGGAGAGGCTAGTATCTTATTACTTCACATACCTTTAGCAAATCTACAATTGACATTCCTTATTCGCACGAGGGGTATGTCTGAAAATGTGTTCTACTGTGATGCACAAACCTCAATCTGCACCTGGGAAAGTGGTATATTTACTTCCTGATGCAGTAAGCAAACATTGCCATGTTATTGTCATGCTCAGTAGCTATAACTCTTTACATCAGTGCTACAGGTATCTCACCAGGATGAATGGTACCTTCTTACGAAATACGACTCACGTGGGCCATCAATGGCTTTTTTATTTAACATGACATTGTCATTCATAGATAAGAGAGGCCTTTGTAGGTAGGGACAACAGGTACATGAGGGGAAAAAAGGAAATGTAGGTGCAGCCAAAATGACAAATAGATTTAAAGATGAATACAACAGTCAGAGATAGTTAATAGTGTGTGTGGGGGGGGGTCATGTCATCTGTACTTATTTGAGCCTATTATAATTATGTTCATATTAATAACAGTAATACCCCACTTGAGTCTAATAGAACATCAGCAGGATTTATGGGGGGGGGGTTGAAATCATGTGAGCCCCCAAACTAATTTCGGTGACGATACCCAATCTAATATGCATGATTCCCAATAGATTAATGCTGTGACAAAGATCAGTTTACAGTCTCAATAAACAACATACGATTTTAGACTGATATTATTGTACATTTGACACATACTGAGCATTTAGCCATGTGCCATTACATTAGTCACATCAGTAATTGATAATACAGACTATTGGTATATTGCTAGGTCTTTCAGGAATTAAGTCAATGACATGATTATTCAACTAATAAGACTCAATTTAAAGAGAGAAATCAGTAGAATGAGTTCATGCCTGTTACTCATGATCTAACGCAGTCATCAGGGTGGTTCTGATGGGGCGGCAGGTAGCCTATTGGTTAGAGCGTTGGACTAGTAACCGAAAGGTTGCGAGATCGAATCCCCGAGCTGACAAGGTTGTTCTGCCCCTGAACAAGGCAGTTAACCCACTGTTCCTAGGCCATCATTGAAAATAAGAATTTGTTCTTAACTGACTTGCCTAGTTAAATAAGGGTAAAAAAAAAATGACAGACTTCATTTAGTGAGCACACCAATGTTATTATAGTTGTGATTTTCTATTAGTTTTTATTTGTTGTTATTATTTTTTATTGTTTAGTTTCAGTTCATTTTCAGACTTGATTTACTTGTTTTTATTTGGTTTCAGTTAGAAATGTTTTTATCAATTTCGTTTTTATATTATTTAGTTTCAGTTTTAGTGTCAGGGACAGAAAGTGGGCTTATGCGTGGGAGGCTAGGAGCCATGTATATGTTGTAGGACTATAGCAGGGGTACTCCAGTTCTCCTTGAGATGGTTCAGTCACACAAATGTCCTAGGTGGCAAATGTCCTAAGTGGCAAAGTTCCAGATGGATATTGTCATTTATCGGCGTAGTAACAAACCCCCACCTCGCAACCCCAATCTGTTAAAACCCTTCTTCAGCCAAGTAGGCACGGGTGGGGAGTGCCCGGGCCAACCAACTAGGGAGCCAGGCCCACACAATCAGATTAAGCAACAACAAGAAAATGACATTTCTATTTTTATCTAAACACCCTCAGAGCAAGCAGTGTACTGGAATGACATTCAGATGAACTGGAATGAAATTCACTCAATGGATGGGTGGCCAAAAATAACTAACTGAAAGCCACACCCCCAATCAGCCACAAATATGACCACACTGAGGATATGTCATTGCTTCTACGGCTACACAGTGCATTCGGAAAGTATTCAGACCACACGACTTCTTCCACATTTTTGTTACAGCCTTATTATAAAATTGATTAAATTGTTTGTTTTTTTACCATCAATCTACTCGCAATAACCCATAATGACAAAGTAAAAATAGGTTACAACCTCAAGTCTTCTTGGGTATGACACTACAAGCTTGGCACACCTGTATTTGGGGCGTTTCTCCCATTCTTCTCTGCAGATCCACTCAAGCTCTGTCAGGTTGTATGGGGAGAGTCGCTGCACAGCAATTTTCAGGTCTCTCCGGAGATGTTCGATTGGGTTCAAGTCAGGGCTCTGGCTGGGCCAGTCAAGGACACTCCTGCGTTGTCTTGGCTGTGTGCTAAGGGTCGTTATCCTGTTGGAAGGTGAACCTTCGCCCCAGTCTGAGGTCATGAGTGCTCTGGAGCAGATTTTCTTCAAGGATCTCTGTACTTAGCTCCGTTCATCTTTCCCTCGATCCCGACTAGTCTCCCAAGTTCCTGCCGCTGAAAAACATCCCCACAGCATGATGCTGCCACCACCATGCTTCACAGTAGGGATGGTGCCAAGTTTCCTCCAGGTGTGATGCTTGGAATTCAGGCAAAAGAGTTCAATATTGGTTTCATCAGTTCAGAGAATCCTATTTCTCATGGTCTAAAAGTCTTTTGGTGCCTTTTGGCAAACTCCAAGCGGGCTTCCATGCGTCTTTTACTGAAGAGTGGCATCTGTCTGGCCACTCTACCATAAAGGTATGATTTGTGGAGTGCTGCAAAGATGGTTGTCCTTCTGGAAGGATCGTTAACCTCCACATAGGAACTCTGGAGCTCTGTCAGAGTGTCCATCGGGTTTTTGGTCACCTCCCTGACCAAGGCCCTTGCTCAGTTTGGCCGGGTGGCCAGCTCTAGGAGGAGTCTTGGTAGTTCTAAACTTCTTCCATTTAAGACTGATGGAGGCCACTGTGTTCTTGGGGACCATCAATGCTGCAGAAATGTTTTATTACCCTTCTCCAGATCTGTGCCTCGACACAATCCTTTCTCGGAGCTCTATGGACAATTCCTTCAACCTCACGGCTTGGTTTCTGCTCTGACATGCACTGTCAACTATGGGACCTTATATAGACAGGTGTGTGTCTTTCCAAATCATGTCCAATCAATTGAATTTACCACAGGTGGACTCCAATCAAGTTGTAGACATCTCATGGATGATCAATGGAAACAGGATGCACCGAGTCTCATAGCAAAGGGTCTGAATAGTTAAGTAAATAAGGGATATTTTATTTTTGTAAAAATATCTAAAAACCTGTTTTCGCTGTGTCATTATGGGGTATTGTGGGTAGATGGATAAAATATTGTGTTTCCTCAAATGTTAAATTAAGGCTGTAACGTAACAAAATTTGGAAAAGGGGAAGGGGTCTGAATACTTTCCGAATGCACTGTATAGTGTACTTACAAATCCTGCCTCGTTCCAGTCCATTTCACCTTCAGACACTACAGATCAGAACGATCCCTCAAGTTTAAACATGTCTGTACACACGCATGCACAGCATACACATTAAACTTCACTCAAACGCGTGTAACCCGCGCACGTACACACACACAGAATTAGCAGCCAAGCACAGCAAACATGTAATAATCACAGTAATTACACCAATTAAGGTCAGAAGTCATGTGTACAGAGTACTTCCCTGTGGTTCTCTAATTAAAAACACTTAAAAAGGTCAGGAGTGACAGAACCTTCTGTATCCCACTTTCCTGCCAGGCAGCACCACAGCAAGGGTTTAGCTAAAGATAAGCTCTGGATAAAATCCCATTAAAAAGAATGGAGAATGAAAGAGACTGAAACATGCAGAGTCAGACCTGCTAGGGCACGCACACTTCAGGAAGGCACAGCTCTGGTAGGCCCCTACTGACAGGCAGGTCACACTACATTAGGAGCTTAAAATCTACTTTACTAGACCAGCAGGGAGAATTTTCCAGGCAGTAGACAGTATGCCCTCAAAGACAAGTGTTAGGATATCTAGAAATCATGGAAGCCTATGGCAAGCTGTTCGGTAAAGAACGTCTGGCTTTTGGAGAACTCTTCATATTAGCTATATTTAGAAAATAAAAAAAGCACAATTGTTTCTGTATTGAAGGTCTATGGATGTTATTACGTACAGTATATTACCTGTTCTTTTGGAAAATGGTGTGGAGCTCTAGTCTGGGAGCATATAAGACCAGCAAAAACTGATTTGAGACCACTGCTCCACCATGCACAACGCCTGCAGAAGGCAGCAAGCTCAGTACGGTACCATGGGCGTAGCAGCATAAGCACAGTGGGTGTGCGAGGTGGATTCCACTGTGCAGGTCTCACTCTGTGTGCACATGTACATGCTGCTTATCACTACCTCAGTCTTTGAGAGGGCATGAAAAGAACATGATGTTCAGGGAGGGGAAAACTATTACCAGTTTAACCACCTTGACTTTAAGCTACCATTTTGTCAAAGCGGGACTGACATGATCAAAAGCTGCATGGTTCCATTCATCTAGCATGCCATGAAATCGTGTATAAAGATACTGTCATCCAAAAAGATACAAAACCCATTTATCACTCAACTTCTGTCATGCATTCATCATCATCTTTTGTGGGCTGGCAGAGTTTCAAATGCTTTTCCTGACATGACAATAGTCTGGAGGGTGGGAGTAATTTACATTACAATAAATGCTATGTAACGGTTGCTGAACGCCATGAGGCTTGACCAGGTAATGATTAGACTAAGCATTAGACTTTTACAAAGAGTGAAATGAGTGATGGAATCCAACACATAAATAGGACTAGAGGACATGCATGCTGGCACTTTATATAAATAAATAAAAATCAGGATGTGCTGATTAATATTCCCAATTATTCTAATTGAAAATGTTATTACATGCTGTCATACAACTTCTTCCCATTCATCTGTATTGTTAATCACTAGGCAGGAAGCAAAATCCTACAAGCGACAGCCTGTGCTTGAGCTGTTGCACATAAAATAAATGGACATCTCTAGCTCAATGTCCAAAGGAGTGTTTCAGCCCATGTCATTAAGAGCCAAGGCATACATTTCCCCTGTACCTGACCTTGGAGAGGTGACGTTGGGAAGTGTCATGGTGACTGCTTTCAGACAGACTGGTGTTACATTCAGGTATTTCACACACAGTGATAAGGCAGAGGTCCTTGCCTTCCCATAAGACCGAAGCAGGAAAGACCAGCACATACACCACAGCAAGTTCTGTTAAACTCCTGCAGCTGCCAGGGGCAATGTAACAATGCAGAGGAGGGCAGTGTGTTTGATTCCCACCATAAGCTGAGGAAAGAGAAACAGTATCCAGGCTCTAAAACCGGTTCTCCTGCTCTCCCCAGCCTTTATGTGCTCATCCAAGGCTCAGAGGTTTATTCATGCTGTACAGTCACCCACACCCATGCATACACACCGTCACATTATGAAACTGTATGTCATGCCAAACTCAGTGTATAAAGTCAGCTAATCAACTGTATGTAAGATAACATTGAAAGGCATGCTGAAATACTGTACAGCACTCCTCCTGTACTTCTGTATGACTACAATATTGCAGGACACTGCCCAGGTGTGGCAAAATCGTGCAAACTTTAGAAGGACTAGAAAGAAATATCGCTGTGATAACTTTTGACAAACCCGTACAAAGCGCTACCATTCTCTGGGCTCAGGGGAGTTGTGTGTCTAGAACCGAGGAATGCATGGAATCTCCGGGTGAGAGTAGAACGTCTACAGATCAAGAATCCAGGTGACCTACAGGTGCCAGGTGAACAATAGAATCATATCACTCTGGCATCACTCCTCCTCTCCTTATACCCCTATCAGTCAGCTTAGTGTGAACCTGTTGAAAAAGTTCAGCTGTAGCGAGCACAAGATATGAGCGACAACAGCAGCATTAGGCCAGCTAACAGCCTGGCTTTACTAGGTGGCTTACAGGATCAACTGGGCCAAGAGCAATGCAGGCAAATAACACACGGTAGAAGCACTGACGCCCATGCAGATGATGTGTGCAGTGCCTACAGATAAATCACGCATGTACAGCAAACGCACAAAGGGTCAGCCTATGGGATTGTGTGTCCCAGGACCATGTGAGGCATTGTCCAGGTCATCACAGGAGGCTGTGCCAACACATTTACTGGGCCAGTGGGTTACCCCACATTACAATGTAGGGTCCAGGAGCACACTTCTCTGCTAGCTACAATGTACTCAAACATGATGTCTGGGTCAAACTCTTTGGTCCATGTTTACCAATACATTCCCACCAAGAAGAAAGGTGGGGTGAACATACTATTTTAAGGGAGTTGAACTGGAAGAAAGATTTACAAAACACATCAATTTCTCACCAAAAGTTCTAAACAAGAGGCCATATGCCCATGACATCCTAACAACGCTAAACAAACCACTGTAGATCCCTTCTCATTCCCCATTCCATTGAGTATATTGTTTCAGGACACACATCAGCTGTCTGTTAGACTGACATTTGTTTCTGATGGAAACTTATTTAATCTAATTCATAGGAGGGTGAGATCTATGTGAGGGAGGGCTGGGTCAAAATAAGAAACAGAACCACTTGTTTCTACTTAATGTAACTGTTCTGGCTGGGATTTTAATTAACTGGGTGCATGCCAACACCAGCCCAGGCCAGGCAATAGGTCCCATCCTCTTTGGTATGACTGAATCACGTCCAGAATAAAAGCTGACATTTATTTTCATATGGCTTATCTGGAGGAATTTAACCTTCTGTGGGGATACTGTGAGCTTTTCCAGGAGCATTTCAGTATCTGATGCCTGGCACAATACTTCTAGATGCTACCTTGTAAAGTGTTAGTTGCCTTCTTATTTGAGCAAGCCACGTTGTTGGTAAAAGCAAGCTGCCTTTTGGAGTTACTTGCCAGGGCAAACACAGAACAAACCACGTGTTCATCGCTGAGGGCTCACTTGCGTAATAACAGCTGGACTATAAATTACATAGAAAAAGGAAGACTTGGTCATTATGATAGTATCTGTTACCTGAAGGGACGCTTTACCTGAGGCCTACCGCTTCATTACTGCTGCATCTGAGTAATCCACTCAGACAGGTAGCACAACAGCAATATCCCACCGTTTGAAACAATTCCCCTGCTCAGGCCACACAACATGTCAGGTCAAATTTGAAATTTCCCTTCTCAATCTCCTTCAACAGATAGGTAACATTTCCAGGAATTATAGCTGTACACCACTGGATGTGGACAATGTGGGGACGTATCCTGTGCTGACCCTTGGCAGGGGAGAAATACCTTCTCTCCCACTCAGTTTATATTCTCTCACAGAGCTCTTAAACAGCCCACCACTATGATGATTAGGCACTAGGTTTTAATGGCAGGAACCCGGTTACCGAGATATACCGGGATTTTCCCGGGATAAATAACTGCGAGAAACCAGTAAATTATAATAAATTATTTATGTGAACAGCAGGGCGTGAAATGGAACTGTTAAATCATATGCGATGTCTAAATGTGGCTTCTCTACTGCCTCTGCATGATGAATCAACGCTCAGGGTGGGGACAGACTGCCCATCTCAGAATGGAGCGCATTTCACAATGCATGTAGACCTATCATCTCGCAACTTTTACTAACATTTGCTGCAGCATAGCCTATGCTAGAGTAATGTAAAGACAGAATGCGCGTCTTATTTACCTATCTCCATCTGGCTTTCAGGGTGACCTTGTTTTTTAATTGTAAATATTATTTTATTTGTAATTGCAGCTGCAGAGTTTTAAAACAGCCTATCACTCAAATATCGTTGCTTTAAAATCCGTGTGCACGCGAGCACTCTCTCGCAGTCACTCCCTCTCCATCAACTCCATTCAAATTGCATCCAAAATAAATAATAATGTTCTAGATTGAGAGATAGCGCTATCTATATCCTAGCCTACCCCTTTCAGGTAATAAATTCAATGCAGTATTAGCCTTATATTTGGCCAATTATGATGAGTTACACATAATACGCTTCTAAATTACAGCATCTGTCTCTTGCTCAATACGCAAGTACCTGTAGCACCGTTAAAAACGCTCATTAACTCTTGGGAGTCCAAATGCAGGAAAAACTAGACAAGAATAGCTTGCTGGACATTTTTATTTTAGCATTTCTTATGCCAATAGACTATTCGAAGAGGGACGGAAGCTCTTATTTGCTGAATGTTAAATACAAAGCCAATAGTTTGAAAGAAGAGCGAACGCGGGCGATGGCGGAAGGCTATAGTAGTTATTTATTCATACCCATAACCATTCAATCTTTGTGAAGGGGAATGAAAGCCTTCTGCATCGAATTGTAGTCCTATTTTATTCAAGTATGCCATTAGAATGATTAAGATAAGGACAACGATTTTTATTTTATTTTATGTAACTGTTGAAAGCGAGGAATGAAGCAACAAGAGAGAAAGGGGACGTAGGCTAATAACATTAGGGGAAACATCATGAAAAGGTAAATATGCGTCACCTTACTATAATACAAATATGCCATATTAGATATCAACATTCCAATCAAATTCACTAGCCTATACACATGTGCTGCACCAGAATACTTTATCATGCTCGTAATTCCAGTCCATACAGTACAGTGATACAGTTCACACTCACAAATATTAGCCAACTGGAGCTAGTTTCATTTATTTACCCAAGAGAGCATATAGGTAGTTACATCGAATGGCTTTTGTGTTTTTCTCTCATGCGTAAAATGTGCTGTAGCCTATATCATACTGTATATGTATTGGATAACTGCACAATTATCTGGGCTTGTGCTCATTACATGCCGTTAATGTAGGGCTCATAAAACGTATTTAATATATGGCTCATCAGGCTAGAATTTGATCACGCTAATCAAAGATCTAATCAAATCCAGACATTTATATGCTTTATAATGTTTTTGAATGACACTTCCGGTTATGGCGGGAAATACCGGGTTACCCGGAGAAAAGTGATTTATTCTCGTGATGGAACATTTGTAAATAAATCGGGAAAATATTCACCCCTAATATGCACACCATTTAAGTGTGTGTGTACGCGCTAGGGCTCATGATTCTATTTGTATTACTATTCAATACTGCGATTATATTTCGATTTGACGTTCCAAACATGCGCGTGTACGTCTGCTACAGAGACTAGACAAAGCAAGTTTTGATAAATCAGTGAAATAAAAAAAATGCTCACTATTTAAAAAGAAGAATGAAAAAAAAAATGGGAGTTTAGGCGCAGGAACAGCCGACTGGCGCTAGCTGACGCGACCTACAGTAGCAACAAAAATAAATACTTTTACAAATCGATAGCCTACCTGGAGTCAAATATCAATGTTTCATCCAAAAATACTGTGATCTGTAATTATCGATCCCCACTACTAGTGTGCGTACCCGTGTGTGTATTTATGTTCATGCGCGAGTATGTTTTGATTTTGAGAGTCCGTGTGGTAGTAGGGCCCACTGGAAATCCACAAACACCTTTCCAATTCAACTAGCAGCTCTGCGTTTCCAGCTGTGTGACTGCAGGGAGGGGTGGGTTCACTCTAGTCTATGGAGAAATGAGCTGAAACAGCACTAGAACTTGTTTGTGTGGTGCTGCTTGCATCCTTTGGATTGTAGGTGTGATTTTCAAAACATTACATATAGCAGAATTTGAAAGTGAAACATCACTTAAAAACATGGCAATACCACAGGATACAGTACACTGAGAAAACATTGAAGGACTGACATTATTCAACATTCTCTCATTTAAATGTACATGCACAAGCTCCAACATGCATTGCTGAATAAGACTGCCTGAGCCAGCTGCAGGTATTGTGTATTAGTTTGTTATGTCTTTTCTGCATGTTTAAACATACATTTATTGTCTAAACGTGAGTAAGTTTATGCATGTTTTAATGTGTACATTTTTGTATGTTTTCACCTGTGTGCGCGAGCCATATTTCATCCCCTTTGGGAGTGTACTTCCTTGTTTTACAGTATGGAATCGCGACCTGTGTGTAACCTGAACACAATCCTGAAGGGTGGTTGGGTAACACAGAACAGGACCGATGGAGGTTTGTTCACGGCATTCAATGGCTGGGGGAGGTCAAAGGGCAGCTGGTGAGTCAGAGACTGTTCAAACAGTCCTCCAGAGAGCAAACACGCCTTGGAGCGCAAGACCAGGATATTCAACAGTTTCTGAACACCAAACTCCACTGTGGGATGTGCACTTTCTAGAGACTAGACTATAGTAGAATATAGCCACCTAGCCTACTTGAAATGATACCAATAAACAAAAAACTTATAGCCACATCCTCAAATACTGTTGAGAGAGAGACAGCACGCAGTAAACATAGTCACTATGTTTAACATTGTTTAGCAATCAAAGTGGAGAGTGAGGATTTACATGGCAATAATCTCTTGGGTTCCCTGGTTGATCTTACCATGGCTGTGGCCCTGTGTGAATGTCTTGCCCGTCATCGGCCGGCCTGGATTAAAGTCCTGGCTCTGTCCATTGGCATTGACGTCCTTCTTCTTCTTCCCTTTGAGCCAGCCGAATGCCCGGCCCAGTGAGCCCCGACGTTTCTTTCTTCGGCCCCCTTTGGTGAGCCTCTCATGGGCAAATACCTCCGCCAGGTCCTGGGGGATCAGGTCCCCCAAAGATTCACGGCTAGACATCCCACCTCACACTGGACTTACTCCCTAAGAGAGAGAAAAGGAGATGGAGAAAAGAGGAGTCAATTAGACAAACACCACCATATTAATGTAACACAATACTAGCAATTCCACTCATTGAAGAAAAACCTTTGTATAAATACTTCATTGTCTATTCCAATTTCTACATCAATTGCACACAAGCATTGCACCATTGGTTTCAATTTACTTCAACACATTTGATCATGCCCTTCTCTCAATGATAGGGTGTGGGGAAGCTCAGAGCCCAGCCCACTCAACCCCCTCCTATCCCGACTCTCAACCAAACTTCACTGCCTCTGCAAAAAACTGGCACCGCCCTCTTCATTCCTGAACATGTAGTCATAATTCAGTGCCCCACCCGAAGCCACACAAACACACCCACAGACACTAAACAAACATATACACACCCACATATACTCCAGCACAATACCAGAGAACTGACAGCATCCATCTCCAAAACAAGCTCACTTTTTCTCGCTCTGTTATGGTTTCGCTTTGGCTTTCTCTCAACAACACCCGATACAATGAGCTCACCCCCCCCCTGTCAAACTTCTTTGCTCTAAGGCAGGTTTGACAACCTCACTCCTGGGGACCCACTGTGTTGGGTTCACTCCAGCTGAGGACTTTTTTTGACACTCATCGCCATGCAAGCTATGATTCGGGAAGCATGCATTAGAGAATCTCTCCCAACCCTTGGGCTTTATCGTATGTAATGATGGTTTTGAGGCAGCAAAGGAGTTCACTATAACCGATTGGCAGCTAGGATTGGGGACTCCAGCCAAGTTACATGAAAGCACATCAGCCAAATCTCAATTCTTCAGATGGTTTCATGTCTCAAGCACACATTCTAACACATAAGTCTCCAAAATCACTTGGCAAGATGTCCCTGTACTGACATCCATCCCTAATAGCAAAATGTCCAGGAGCCTTTAAGCCTCGAATATGGGTCTCAAAATTATCATAAAATGGTCAGCACTCCGTTATAAAGTATTGAGGATCTGGAATGAGAAGTGGTGTACTGTAATCAAGGCCCTGGTTTGGCTATAGGCACACTAAATGATTGTAGGCAGATGCAGGCTGCCAGGCACCCCTCACACGGGTCAGAAATGAACCGTTAATCACTCCAATTTCCTGGAGGAACATCAGCATTCAACCACTGGAACCTCCAATGGAGGAATATGGGTAAACATCATCCCCACCCACCCAGACAGGGACCATCACTGAACTAACACCACAGACAATTACTGCTGATTCTCAGCTCTTCCCAAGCAGGGGATTTATTTAACTAGGCAAGTCAGTTAAGAACAAATTCTTATTTTCAATGACGGCCTAGGAACAGTGGGTACAGATTTGTACTTTGTCAGCTCGGGGGTTTGAACTTGCAACCTTCCGGTTACTAGTCCAACACTCTAACCACTAGGCTACACACATTATCTACACACATTGCACAAAATGAAGTTAGGCCTGACAAAGGCTCATGCTAATGATGCGTGGGTTGACTCATATCCGCAGGGCTGGCAGGTTGAAGAGAGAAAACAATGCATTTTAAAAAATCCATCATTCTTATCGATAGGCTACATTGAGGTGTTTCTTTCATTATTTTTACATGGCATTTGTGCGTAGCCTGAGCTTCAGGGCCTAACTGTAGCGCACCAAACACACACAAATTGCCAAATGCATTTGAGAACTTGGGCAGAAAAAGTTAACGTCGATCCACTGAGGCAAAAAGGACAACGTTGGAGAAAAGCTGCAAAATAGAGGGTTGAAAATAAATAGAAGCGAGAGCCAGGACAGTAGTCTAATGTTGGGAAAGATTTGGTGAAGTGGTTAGAGATGATAATAGCACTCCTGTTATGTGTGATTGTGAGGTGCTATAGAAATTAGACAGTCACAAGACAGAGACTTTAAAATGGCACGTCAAGGGAACTGTATTGTTCAGAAGGGTTAAATGGAGTAGTAGCCTAACTGAAATATGGACACTGACTCTAGGTCTAAAACCTCTCAGGTAGTTGATATTACATTAGGCTCCTGCAGAATTAACCATTTCTTAACTTAAAATTACACACAAAAAAATGTACATTTTGACTCAGGAACAGGAGTGGAGAAATATTTCTTTCTTTCAGCATCTTGGGAGAATGAATGAGTGGTTAGGATCGTCTGTAAAGGTGCCATCTTTATCAGCATCATAAAATCTGATAGTATTTCAACCACGTAAAAATATGCATCCAAGCCAAACAGATCTTATAAAAAACAAAACAAATCATGTTGGGTCGTTTTAACAGCTTTTCATTTCCTTAAAAGGGATATTTCATTTTTTACTGTTTACTTTTAGTGTTGAAGCATCATCCAGACAGTTTTGGTCAAAGTTCCATTCCTGAGATGTGTGTCGTCTGGCTTAGTTGCTTGCATGAGCCAAATAGTGGTAGAGATGAGACTCACCCAAAAACGTGCTTCAAAATGACTCCAAATAAAATTCTAGACTATTACGTTTTCTGGGGGCCTGTAGAAAAATGTGATATAGGACTAACTATTTCAGCTGAAGTACGTTGCCAGTGTTGTTCCATTTGCATGAGCAACAAGTATGACACTCCAGAGTTGGCATGTCATGTCTCGCTTGTCAACAGCAGATAACGAAAACAAGCAGCATTGCACTAGCTATGACAGGGATAAGGACAACTTAGATGTCACTAGCTAGGACAGGGATAAGGACAACTTAGATGTCACTAGCTAGGACAGGGATAAGGACAACTTAAATGTCCATATCTATGACAGGGATACGGATTTCCTAAATGTCCATATCTATGACAGGGATACGGATAACCTACATGTCCATATCTATGACAGGGATACGGATAACCTACATGTCCATATCTATGACAGGGATACGGATAACCTACATGTCCATATCTATGACAGGGTTAAGGATAGTCTACATGTCCCTAGCTATGACAGGGATAAGGATAGTCTACATGTCCCTAGCTAAGACATGGATAAGGATAGTCTACATGTCCATATCTATGACAGGGATATGGATAACCTACATGTCCATATCTATGACAGGGATATGGATAACCTACATGTCCATATCTATGACAGGGATACGGATATCCCTGTCCTAGCTAGGGACATCTAGGCTAAGGACAACCTAGATGTCACTAGCTAGGACAGGGATAAGGACAACCTAGATGTCACTAGCTAGGACAGGGATACGGATAGCCTAGATGTCCATATCGATGACAGGGATAAGGATAGTCTACATGTCCCTAGCTATGACAGGGTTAAGGATAGTCTACATGTCCCTAGCTATGACAGGGATAAGGATAGTCTACATGTCCCTAGCTATGACAGGGATAAGGATAGCCTACATGTCCCTAGCTATGACAGGGATAAGGATAGTCTACATGTCCCTAGCTAAGACATGGATAAGGATAGTCTACATGTCCCTAGCTATGACAGGGATAAGGATAGTCTACATGTCCCTAGCTATCCCATGTCCCTAGCTATGACAGGGATAAGGATAGTCTACATGTCCCTAGTCTACATGTCCCTAGCTATGACAGGGATAAGGATAGTCTACATGTCCCTAGCTAAGACATGGATAAGGATAGTCTACATGTCCCTAGCTATGACAGGGATAAGGATAGTCTACATGTCCCTAGCTAAGACATGGATAAGGATAGTCTACATGTCCCTAGCTATGACAGGGATAAGGATAGTCTACATGTCCCTAGCTATGACAGGGATACGGATAGCCAAGATGTCGAAATAAGCTACATAGGTAGTTGATTGCTAAAGTAGTAGTGTATAACATGTTTATATGTTCTTTAACTTATTCAAACGTGTATTTTTCTATTAGTTGTATGTGTTGACTTTCATAACCTTTATATTACTAATGTATTGTCGAAAACACATACCTGCACAATGTGTCTTTATTTGGGAACATGTTTGTCTCGTAAAAACAAGCTTTTATTTGGGAACAACAAGTAACTGTTGTTCACATACACATAGCCAGTTATACACCTTGTTACATGGTTATAGCCATATTGTGTAATAACATGTAATGACACCAAGTTCAGTCTTTATACATTCTTCAGAATCAAGTGGTTCAGAGAAGCAAGTGTGCGTCCTCAGACACCTTGAATCCAAAGTATACTCCTGAAGGTAAAGGACACTTTCTACGGATGGCCTCAACGACGCATGATGAGTAATACAGTCTTACCTTTTCCAAGCTACTCCCTTGAGTGCCCATTCCATCACAAAGCGAAACGCAACAAGACAATATTGACTAGGGAACAGGGGAAAATATCAACAAGGGATCATTATATGAAACAGGTAATACATTAAAATTGATATGTATACATTATTTATAACTTCAATTTCAGATGTTTACTTCCTGCCCGTTATTTTAAATTGATCTTAGGGACATGGATAAACATTTAAATACTCCTGGGTTGATAAGGGCTAGGAGATCTGCATGATGTCACACAGACTGTTGTGCTGTGATCAACATCAGTGTCTTCGGTTGCCATTATCAAGTCTAATCGGAACAGCACAGACATTCAAGTTTGTGGGGACGTTTAGAAAAACGGGGGGGGGGGGGGGGAGTCTGGCCACTGCCACTGTATGGCTCATGCAAGCAACTAAGCCTGTCAAAGAAATCTCAGGAATGGAACTCTGACCATAACTGTCTGGATGATGCTTTAACACTGAAAGTAAGTGGAAATGAGGTCTAAAATGCACCAAAAAAAAAGGAAATATCCCTTTAAACCGGTCAAATCTTTCACGTTTTGTTTGTTATTGCATTTTCTCCCTGGTCCCTAAACGTCTTTGCTGGGCGAGAGAAGCAGATATGAAAGAGGAAAGAGAAACTTTAGCAATGTCAACTAGATTGAAGCATTCTATTGATTTATGACATTCTGGTGAGCAAGAGTTTTAGTCTTCTACGGCAGTGGTTCGTAAACTTTTTATAGGTCCGTACCCCTTCAAACATTCATCCTCCAGCTGCGTTCCCCCTCTAGCACCAGGGTCAGCGCACTCAAATGTTTTTTGCATCATTGTAAACATGCCACACACGCACTATACATTTATTAAACAGAGTGTGAGTATGTCACTTCTCACAAGCCGGGTAGTGATAAATAGCTCTTATAGGACCAAGGCACAAATAATAATCAATAGTTTTGCTCTTCATTTAACCATCTTATATATAAAACCTTATTTGTTAATCAAAAATTGTGAATAACTCATCACTGGTTAATGAGAAGGGTGTGCTTGAAAGTATGCACATAACTCTGCAATGTTGGGTTGTATTGGTTTGAAATCATTTCCCACACAGTCTGTGCCTGTATTTATTTGTCATGCTAGTGAGGGCTGAGGATCCACTCACATAGGTAAGTGGCAAAGGGCATCAGTGTTAACAGCACGATTTTCCAAGGCAGGATGCTCTGAGTGCAGCCCAATCCAGAAATCTGACAGTGGCTTCTGATAAATTCAATTTAGATGAGGCTCTCTTGTTCAGATATCGATAAGTGGAGTGGAGGCAGGGCAGGGCATGAAAGGGATAACGTATCCAGTTGTTTCTGCCATTCATTTCGGGAAAGTATCTGCGTAAATGCGCACCCAACTCACTCGTTCTTCGCTGTATCTCATTTGACATTGTCCATAAGCTTGAGTTCTTTGCACACAAACAAAATCATACAATGATGGAAAGACCTGTGTGTTGTCCTTGTTAATGCAGACAGAGAAGAGCTCAAACTTCTTAAAACCATAGCCTCAATTGTGTCCTGCAAATTGAATATAGTTGCGGAGAGTCCCTGTAATCCTAGATTCAGATCATTCAGACGAGAAAAAACATCACCCAGACAGGCCAGTCGTGTGAGAAACCCATCATGCAAGCAGTCAGGCAAGTGAAAATGGTCAGTAAAGACAACTTTAAGCTAGTCTCTAAATTCCAAAAAATGTGTCAATACTTTGCCCTTTGATTACCAGCGCACTTCTGTAAGTTGTAAAAGCGTTACATGGTCGCTGCCCATATCATTGCAAAGTGCAGAAAATGCACGAGAGTTCAGGGGCCTTGCTTTAACAAAGTTAACCACTTTCACTGTAGTGTCCAACACATCTTTCAAACTGTCAGGCAAAAGTGTTTTGTTACTACAAATATATTTTAGATTGGCATTCTCTCAACCTCCATCACCTGGAATGCTTTTCCAACAGTCTTGAAGGAGTTCCCACATATGCTGCGTACTTGTTGGCTGCTTTTCCTTCACTCTGCGGTCCAACTCATCCCAAACCATCTCAATTGGGTTGAGGTCGAGTGATTGTGGAGGCCAGGTCATCTGATGCAGCATTCCATCACTCTCCTTCTTGGTCAAATATCCCTTACACAGCCTGAAGGTGTGTTGGGTCATTGTCCTGTTGAAAAACAAATGATAGTGGGACTAAGGGGAAACCAGATGGGATATGGCTGCAGAATGCTGTGGTAGCCATGCTGGTTAATTGTGCCTTGAATTCGAAATCAATCACTGACCGTGTCACCAGCAAAGCACCTCCACACGGTGGAAACCACAAATGCGGAGATCATCCGTTCACCTACTCCGTGTCTCACAAAGAAAGCAGTTGGAACCAAACATTTCAAATTTGGTTCAAAGTTCTTGACGTTTTCCGGATTAACTAACATCCATGTCTTAAAGTAATGATGGACGGTAAATCTCTCTTTGCTTATTTGAGCTGTTCTAGCCATAATATGGACTTGATCTTTTACCAAATAGGCCCATCTTCTGTATACCACCCCTACCTTGTCACAAAACGGACTGTCTCAAATGCATTAAGGAAATCAATTCCACAAATTCGCTTTTAACAAGACACACCTGTTAATTGAAATGCATTCCTGGTGACTACCTCATGAAGCTGGTTGAGAGAATGCCAAAAGTGTGCAAAGCTGTCATCAAGGCAAAGGGTGGCTACTTTGAAGAATCACAAATATTAAATATGTGTAGTAACCAAAAGTTAAAGTAGCCAGCACTGCCTTGGCGACAGATTCCATATGTTATTTCATCGTTTTGATGTGTTCACTATTATTCTACAATGTAGAAAATAGTACAAATGAAGAAAAACCCTTGAATGAGTAGGTGTGTCCAAACTTTTGACTGGTACTGTGGTCGGGTGGTTGCGGATAGGTTCTTAGCAATTGCGGGCGGGTGCAGGTGAACGAACAGCTGACCCGCGCACCACTAGCTTATGCATTTATAAGTAAGTAGTCTAAACCACATTCACATTAGCACATAAGAGATCATTAATGACAACATTGTATATCGTTCCAGTGGATCTAATCACAATGCTGTTGCTGTGCAGTCATGACCAACCCTTAGATAAATACATGTTTGCCTAAGTATACAACAGAGCACTTAGGACTATTGTGAACACTTTAGTCGGGACGTTACCATAGAGACCCTCTTTCTCACACACACACACACAAAATTAAGAATCAGGACACACCAAAACTCTGTCACACAAAGTTGCCCCTGCCAAAATTACACAGTTGCTTCATTGGCACTGTAATTATAGTACTCCAAACCACACTGGGTGTTGACGCAAACGATACACACATAATAATACACACAAAAAGAGGGTTAAGAACAAAAATCACACGTTCCTTGAGACTTTAAGATATAAACATTGATTAATACGTGGCTATTGATTTACCTGCATCCACACACATGAGCAATCATTAGCCTCCCCTGTGGTTTTCCAGCCCAGCCCAACCCTGCTGGAGCAGGCCTGTGCTCTGACATGCTGTTTACTTTTCCCTCACAATAGACGTGGTGCTTTCACATTGGCCAGGAGAAACGTCTATACTGAACAGTCCTACACAGGACAACAGCAGCAAAATAGCTCATCAGTAACTACAAGACAGTGTAGAGGATAGAATGTTGTGTTTGCCTCACTTCTTTGAGAACTGAATGGCTTGTGATTGTAAATCCTGGAGCAGTGAGGGCCCTGAAAGTTTACACTACCGTATGTCATTGACCCACATCTGTAGGTCTCCAGTTTTATGAGGAAGCCTGGGGAGGGAAGCAGTGAAAAGCTGCATTGCCTGAAGCAACCATCAGACCCACACACCACTATGTATGTAAACCAGGCCACATATCTAACATCTGCAGTGCAGCTCATCCCGAGTATCCCAATCCAGCTACTGAAGGGTGTATATTTCCTGGTTAAAATGTATCACAGCAAAGGCGGACCAGTTTGTGCGACTTTGGTTTGGTTAACCAAATCTGCTATGGCAGACATATACAGACCAGTGTAATGCAACAGCACAACCTATACAGTGCCTTCAGAAAGTATTTGCTCATTTTTACACATTTTGTTGCGTTACAGACAGAATTTAAAATGGATTCAAATTAAAAGTGTGTGTAGGCCAGTGACAAACAATACCCCATAACATCAAAGGGGAATGAAAGGCTGAAATGTCTTGAGACAATAGGTATTCCACCCCTGTCATGGCAAACCTAAATACATTCAGGAGTAAAATAGCAATAAGTTGCATCGCCTCACAATAATAGTATTTAACATGATTTTCTAATGACCATCTCATCTCTGTACCCCACACATTCAGATAATTGAAAGGTCGAGCAGTGAATTTCAAACACAGATTCAACCAAAGACCAGGGAGATTTTCCAATGCCTCGCAAAGAAGGGCACCTATTGGTAGATGGGTAAAAAATAAATAAAAAATACAAATTCAGACATTGAATATCCCTTTGAGCACGATGAAGTTATTAATTACACTTTGGATGGTGTATCAATAGACCCAGTCATTAGAAAGATACAGGTGTCCTAACTCCGTTGCTGGAGAGGAAGGAAACCGCTCAGGGATTTCACCATGAGGCCAATGGTTACTTTAAAACAGTTACAGAGTTGAATGGCTGCGATAGGAGAAAGCAGAGGATGGATCAACATCCTTGTAGTTACTCCACAACACGAATCTAATTGACAGTGAAAAGAAGGTTGTCTAGCAATGATCAACAACCAATTGACAGCGCTTGAAGAATTCTGAAAATAGGCAAATGTTGCACAATCCAGGTGTGGAAAGTTCTTGTGAATCTTTCTGGGTAAGTCTACAACTGTAAATCGATGCCAAAGGTGATTCTAACATGTATTGACTCATGGAGTTGAACATTTATCTAATCAAGATATATTGGCGTTTTATTTTAATGATTGTATTTCTTTTTAACAAATGTTAGAATTTTTCTTCCACTTTCACATTAGAGTATTTTGTGTAGATCGTTGACAAAAAATGACAATTAAATAAATGTTTATCCCAATTTGTAACAACAAAACACTGTAAAAGTCAAGGGGCGTCAATACTTTCAGAAGTATTGTGTAAGTGAGGGTTGGAATAAGTTTACACTACAGGAGTTGTTGCAAAAGTGACTCAGAGTGAAGAAGCAGACCAGGCTGGTACATGTGCCCGTGGGGACAAGTCAAAAAGGGTGTGGCAGTGAAACAGACATCTTTGTTTAAAGAGTGAGTATAGCTTGGTTTAAGCAGGAGCACATTCACCTTGATATGAGAGTCTGGGCTCCAGGATTTAAAGTGGCAGTGCCAAAGTTTAAGTTCCAGTCAGACTCAATGCCCAGTCATCCTACAGCATCCCCTCCGACCCAACGGCTCCCCAGGGTAGTATAAGCTACAGTTTTGAACACTGTGAAATAATGTGACGTGCTGCTATAATAATTGAGTGTTAACATTTTACTAGTGTGAAAGTGGCTTTACTGTTCTTTCATGAATCAGGGTGTTCCTTTATTCTGTAGCCGTTATCAAACAAAGGAGAGCAGCAGCACTCAAGTAAAGGGCATTTTACAGAGAGGCAGTCGATTAGAACGCCATACACATTCGAAACCAGAGAAGTGCATGCATTCATTATGTATATCCATTGCTGTAGGTGAGGCACCACTATAGGGGAAAACTGGAATAACCCAATGACTTCCATTTCCTACGAAGGATCGTCACATGAAGCAATGACAGCGGGGAGAGGTTTCTAAAACATTTTGTTATGTTGTGCACATGGATCTGGGCAGTTCCTAGTCTTCCTATTTACTTGTTGTGCAAAACAGTAGAAAGAGGAAACATTGAAATACATCCGATAAGACAAAATGGCCTTCCAAAGAGAGAGGCTGAATGCCAGGATTTCAAGAATACTGTATAGAGCTACGCATTCATCTTGAGAGGAAATCCCTCATGTCCGTTTTGTTGTTGCTATTAAAGGATGTGTGGATCAGGATAGTGATAAAAATGCAACACAACAATACATGCCAATGAAGTGAGATAAGGGCCGTCGACAGTGAATCAGGGTCATTGTTATTTTATTGGTACTTCTTTTGGGCCCATCCTTTTGTCCTTTTTGGAGGACAAAAGTAACTTTGCTTTACATTTTTGTTTTTACAGCTTTTTTGTTACATATGGGCAATTCCACGGTAGACTCAGATTTTTCACTTACAATGTATGCCAAACAAAAAACATTGATTTCAAAAGTTTAACAAACCATACAACTATGTACAAGGAAGACTTCATTTTACACAGAACATTTTACAAAAACATATTGACTGGAAGAACTGTACAGATGCAAAGTTTGTTAACAGAATTTCTGTCAAATCTCCCTCAGTTTTTAAATTTTTTTTTTATGAGTCCATGTTCTCCAAAAAAACCTCTAATCTTTGGTCCGAATTAAGATTCAATGGTGTCTGCAGAAAGAATTGGGCTATTGAACTACAGTAAGTAAAGTGGATTTACTCCCAGTAACGAAATAGCGGAGACAAAATTTAATCATGGGTCCCTTAACTAAGCTACGCAGAAATGCATAGTTATGGACGTGAATGCCATTCTCTTCATGGGGATGTATCCTAAATAGGTACACAAATGTAGAAATATGCAATATCCTCCTCTGCATATCTGGGTATTATTCTACACACTGACTATTATTTTAATGAGCTCTTCCCCAAAACAAGACCAAATCTGGTTGGTCCGGACCAAATCTGAACTAATCATAGACATCCATGTTTGACAAATTTGGACATCAGAGTACAGCACAGTAGAGTAGAGTTCAGTAAAGTATAGTGTACTCAACTCTAGTGTGCTCTACTGTTTACTATTCTTTACTCTACTGTCCTGTACTGTATTGTCCAAACTGGTGAACCCAACAGTGGTTTGTGACTACTACGATTGAACTCTTTAGCCAATTAAATTCAGAATTTAAAGTTAAGCACTTGTAAAAAATACATCTGGTGATCAACATTTGCCTAATGCAGCAGGATACATCTCCTTCACATAGAGTTGATCAGGCTGTTGATTGTGGCCTGTGGAATGTCGTCCCACTCTTGGCTGTGCGAAGTTGCTGGATATTGGTGGGAGCTGTCGTACACGTCGATCCAGAGCATACCAAACGTGCTCAATGGATGACATGTCTGGTGAGTATGCAGGCCATGGAAGAACTGGGACATTTTCAGCCTCAAGGAATTGTGCACAGATCCTTGCATTACCATGCTGAAACATGAGGCGATAGCGGCGAATGAATGGAAAGACAATGGGCCTCAGGATCTTGTCACAGTATCTCTGCACATTGAAATTGCCAAAGATAAAATACAATTGTGTTAGTTGTCTGTAGCTTATGCCTGCCCATAAATAACATAGTACCCCATGGTGGCAGTTCACATCAGCAAACCACGCGCCCAGACGATGCCATACAACGCTGTCTGCCATCTGCCTGGTACAGTTGAAACTGGGATTTATCTGTGAAGAGCACACTTCTCCCGTGTGCCAGTATCGAACATTTGCCCACTGTAGTCGGTTACAACGCCGAAATGCAGTCAGGTCAAGACCCTGGTGAAGATGACGAGCATACAGAGAATCTGTTTCTGCAGAAACTCTTCAGTTGTGCAAACCTACAGTTCCATCAGCTGTCTGGGTGGCTGGTCTTAGAAGATCCTGCAGGTGAAGAAGCCGGATGTGGAGGTCCACGGCTGGCATGGTTACACACGGTCTGCGGTTGTGAGGCCAGTTGGACGTACTGCCAAATTCTCTAAAATGAAGTTTGTGGCTTATGGTAGAGAAATGAACATTCAATTATCTGGCAATAGCTCTGGTGGACATGCCTGCAGTCAGCATAACAATTTTATGCTCCATTAAAACTTGAGCCTTCTGTGGCATTGTGTTGTGTGACAAAACTGCACATTTCGGAGAGGCCTTTTTTGTCCTCAGCACAAGGTGCACCTGTGTATATGATCAAGCTGTTTAATCAGCTTCTTGATATGCCACACCTGTCAGGTGGATGGATTATCTTGGCAAAGGAGAAATGCTCACTAACAGGGATGTAAACAAATTTGTGAACACAATTTGAGAGAAAAGCATTTGTGTGTATATGGAAAATGTCAGGGATCTTTTATTTCAGCTCATGAAATGAACACTACATGTTGCGTTTATATTTTTGTTCAGTATACAGTGTTTTCAGTAATAACTATTACCGATCATGAGGTTTTTAATCCCACCCCTCTGCTACTCTCATTCAGGGTCATTGTTGCTGTAAGGGGGAAATATGTGGAGTCGAGCACAGATCTGTTCGAGTCTGAGTGCTTTTGGGACACTGTAGCCATGCAGCAGCTTGTCTAAGAGTAGAGGCTGCATTCCTGAGAGATTGATAATTGCTGAGGAACTCCCCTTTCCAAATCTTCTTCAGCCTCTCTCTTGTTCTCCTTTCTCATGACTGGGCACTTGAATCTGCCTGTTTCTAGACCTCCTCAGTGTTGCTGTGGGCCTAAGCCTGGACCTCTGTATTTTTGGAAGAAAACCAGGGGAGAATAAGTATTTTGACAGTAGTGACAGTAGCTACTGGGGAGGAAAAAACACAGCTGAGACTTAAAGTACATCCTCCCCTGCCATCTCTGAAGCCTCTGTTCTCGCCAGTTAAAACAAGCCCTCTGTGCCCTGACCACAATAACACACACACTGAGCATGCTGAGAGGACTAGGAAACATTATTGGAAACTCTATGGGACATGCAGAAATTCAGGAGAACAGTCTAATCCAGCAGTGGAAAGATGCAAATGTTCTCTATGTAAATGTTTTTTTTATATATTTCAGAAGGCTTCAATGGGCAACTAAAAGAAAGTATGTCCCATTTGGCAAATACAAATAATACACAGTCCCCAAGCTTATACTTATGCACCGTCAAGGACAGTCGGACTGAGAACATTCAGGGCCAATGTTTTAACTCATTGGATTTCTCATTAATATTGATCAAAGGCTCATTGATGACAGATGAGTAACTCAGCCAATCCCACTGATTAAACCTATTGTCTGCCACTCCGTCTACACACAGAAGGCTCCTCACTACACTGCAGACATGAGTCACTGCTGATTCCACTACACTCACGACACTGTCGCCCATTCCAGACTGTGATTAGAAGGTCTACAGCCCATCATAATAGCGGGATGTTCTCTTTCCACTGCTGCAAACTAAGTTCTGTACTGACCAGGCCCCCTCTCTCCACTGCTGCAAACTAAGTTCTGTACTGACCAGGCCCCCTCTCTCCACTGCTGCAAACTAAGTTCTGTACTGACCAGGCCCCCTCTCTCCACTGCTGCAAACTAAGTTCTGTACTGACCAGGCCCCCTCTCTCCACTGCTGCAAACTAAGTTCTGTACTGACCAGGCCCCCTCTCTCCACTGCTGCAAACTAAGTTTTGTACTGACCAGGCCCCCTCTCTCCACTGCTGCAAACTAAGTTCTGTACTGACCAGGCCCCCTCTCTCCACTGCTGCAACCTAAGTTCTGTACTGACCAGGCCCCCTCTCTCCACTGCTGCAATGGTTACTGTGGTCATTCTACTGAGTTCTCCCAACACTGACTACAGTCTAGAGACTGAGCTATTCTTCCTCTTAGCACCCTCAGTCTGTCATGCCCTCACCCCTCTCTTACTAGTGTCCTGAGTTTTTCATGGTCAAGTTCCAACCTGGGGGAAAAGTCAGGGCCCTAGCTATGCAGAGGCATCCCCTCCTGGCTCTGTGGTTACATAAGGCACCTGTTATCTCCATGGATACAAGCCATGGCCTGGCTTGCGGCCAGGTGAGAAGGAAGCACCACCAGTAAAGGACACACCCTTCCTAAACAAAAGTATCATGTCTCCACTACAGTTCAGACTGTTCTGTAGAGGTCAGGCTGAACTCATTAGGGGCAGAGGTTAGGTGGGTTGGTTGTGTGAAATGGTCAGGAAAGAGACTATACACAAATGTTCATTAGCAGACTACACTGGTAATTACTGCTAATTATCAGTTTATAATTGTCCATAATAACATTAATGAGAAAGAACAAGCAACTGACATATGTGACAACATCTAGCACGACTGATAAATCTGGCCAATTTGTCTCCAAAAGGACTCTATCCATGGAAAGACACCAATACATTCCCCAACTGATCTGCAGTCAAGACAATGTTATGCTTTAAGCTTCCAGTTCAAAGTCCATGGACAGGCAATGTACAGTAGGTCTACAAACAGAAGGAGACCCTGGGGAACTGAGAATGTCAGGTTATCTTCACTCACGATAAAGGATAAAGGAAATCAAATAGACTGCCATGTGGCCATTTACTGGGAGAGATCATACCAACCAACATCACCAGTGCCATAAGATTGTCAGTGTCCATGAGTACTGCTCAGATAATTAATAGAAAAACAGATTTAGCCTTTCATTGCGAAGACCTCCTTAGTAAAACTTTTTTAGGATTCTATCTTTCTACCCATTTGTTTAACTGTTCCTGGATCACCAAAGGCCAAGCTACACACATCTCCACCACCTCTGAACCTGCATCCCACTTCTGACATTAACTTTGGGCTCCCGAGTGAGACAGCGATCTAAGGCACTGCATCTCAGTGCTAGAGGCGTCACTACAGACCCTGGTTCGATTCCAGGCTGTATCGCAACCGTCCATGATCGGAATTCCCATCGGTCGGCGCACAATTGGCCCAGCGTCGTCCAGGTCAGGCCTGGGTAGGTCATCATTGTAAATAAGTATTTGTTCTTAACCGACTTGCCTAGGTAAATAAAGGTTAAATAAAATACATAAAAAATGCCAATGGTTGGCTGTACCTTAGCCAAGTACATCAACTCCTCCACTGAGTTGAGTGAAGACAAGTTTTTTTTTTTTTTAAATGAACCTCAGACTCCTTTGAGTTGTTATGCATCGATACTTAAATTCTTAAACCCTTACTGTGTACCCATTTGTCCTCTGTTGTTGCATGCCTTTCTTTGCTTAAATCTATACTAACATTTTATTATAATCAAATACAACCACCGAATGTTTCCTTGTTGAGATTCAATTTGCGAATTCGCACCGAGTTGCCATTTTAGAGCAACAGCAATGAGGAAACAGCCAGGTGGTTGTATGATAAACGTTTAATTAAAAAGCATGGATTTCAGAAAACAAAGAAAGGCCTGCAACAACAGCAGACAAACATAGGTACACAGTAAGGGTATTGACTCAGTGACTAGAAGGATTCTTCTGTGCTTAGCCTGAAGACCTGGCATTGAATTCAATGTCGGACATAAATGAACGTTTGGATCGTTTTAAGTTTCCTCTCGCGACCTCCACAAGACAGAATGTTGAATAAATTTAGATTTTAACTTACTTTACCGGTTGTTCGTGCGGTTGGCCCTTTTGCAGGTAGGAATGTGAGACAATATATCCACCTTACTTTACCGGTTGTTCGTGCGGTTGGTACTTTTGCAGGTAGGAATGTGAGACAATATATCCACAGAAAAGTATAATAACAGCGCATTCAGATTTCTGTATTTTTATATTGTGCTAGAAATCTGAATACACTACCAGTGCGTTGAAAAATTGATGTAATTTTACTTTCCTGTGCATATATTGTCTCACATTCCTACCCGCAAAAGGACAAACCACACAGAAAACCGGTAAAGTACGTTAAAATATAATTGTATTCAACATTCTGGCTTGTGGGAGTCATAAGGGTTAACTTTCCTGATGCAAACGCTCAATTATGCCTAACGTAGAATTCAAATGTATTCAACGTCTGGTCTTTAGGCTAGTCTGCGCTCTAGCTGTGCTGTACCATCAAACGCCAATCATAGCATATTTCAGAAAGCCTAACACACATTCTAAAAGCTAGATACCTCAATGAGATCTTATGTTTCCTCACTATTTAATACGAAAGTTATTCTGTGATGAAAGTTATGAATTTACAAGTTGGATAATTGTCAGAACTTTTAAAAAAATAATTAGACTGAGATAAAACACCAAGTTACATTCCTTTGCTCATTATCACACAAAAGCGACATTCAGCAATGCTACACACACTTTTTGACCATAAAATATGAGAAACATAAAGAATTCAAAAGGAATTGGTTTTACCTTTTGGAAAAAAAGTTTTAGGTCCCGATTTGATAGATAAGTCTTCCTTATCTGCTTTCCATTTGAAGCGTTTCCACTGCGTTCCTCTCAAGTTTATTTTCAGAACCTGGACTGAAAATCCAGGTAAACCATATCCGCAAAGTGTGCCACAGGAGGAGACTAGTGATATTTTGCTGAAACGCTACAATAATTGTTTTGTACAAACTAGAGCAATCGGTTTTGCACACGGACGCTCCAATTGTTTCCAACAACTGACAAAATGCTTGCGTCTGTGCTGTCCAACCTATGGCTGTAGTGCGCGCACAGGTGAGGACATGAAAGGAATTACCGATGATGTTGAGGACCGCCCGCCTAGTGGCGGGGAAAATATCCCTCATATAACGTGTTATCGTTCTCTTTTCTTCTTCTCTATTATTGCCCACCGACAAAAAGGTTATTAAAGATTGCATTATCACTTGTTGGTGTGTAGATACGACTTTTAGATTGACATGATAACAAATACTTCTGACACATGAATATAGTGTAACTTCTTATTTTGACAGCTATCAGAGTGATTAAGGTCAGATTTATTTTCATCAGATAATTGAATTATTTATCATAGGTGGCATACATTAAGTTATCTAATCTCATTATCACCAAAACAGCATATACAAGGACCAGATAAATCAGCACAAATAGGCTTCTCTTCAATCTACTGAACAACTGAAATGAACATTTGAAAACAACTGAAATGTAGTTACACTGTGAATGTTTAAATTATGTATTCAAAATAAACAAGAAAAATACAATAATGTGTGTGTTATTAGTTTAAGAACACTATGTTTGTCTATTGTTGTGACTTAGATGAAGATCAGATCAAATTTGATGACTAATTTATGCAGAAATCCAGGTAATTCCAAAGGGTTCACATACTCTTTCTTGCCACTGTAGTTGAGGGTGCCAGTGACACTTTTATAATCCTTGTGCATGCAGCATATACACTGAGTGTACAAAACATTAGAATCAACTTCCAAATATTGAGTTGCACCCCCCTTTGACCTCATAACAGCCTCAATTTATTGGGGCATGGACTCTACAAGGTGTCAAAAGCATTCTACAGGGATGCTGGCCCATGTGACTCCAATGCTTCCTACAGTTGTGTGCAGTTGGCTGGATGCCCTTTGGGTGGACCATTCTTGATACACACGGGAAATTGTTCAGTGCGAAAAACCCAGCAGCGTTGCCGTTCTTGACACACTCAAACCGGTGCGCCTGGCACCTACTACCATACCCCGTTCAAAGGAACTTAAATATTTTGTCTTGCTCATTAACCCTCTGAGTGGCACACATACACAATACATATCTCAATTGTCTCAAGGCTTAAAAATCATTATTTAACCTGTCCTTAATCTACACTGATTCAAGTGGATTTAACAGTTGACATCAAGAAGGGATAATATATTTCACCTGGATTCACCTGGTCAGTCTATTTCATGGAAAGAGCAAGTGTTCCTAACGTTTTGTACACTCAGTGTATATTGTTATTTTTCGGGTGTGGTTTTCATATAAGCCCTCTTGGGTTTCAAAGCTCACCTGCACACCTTTTAACTTTGTTTTTGTCTGCACTGTTTTTCATTCACTTTACAAATAACTATAAAGATAAAACCGATGTTCAGAATAGCTTTATCTGACAAATATGCTAAACGAATTAAACCTGATTTAGTTTTCATGTCCAATTTGAAATTACACATGGGGTAAAATTCTGACATGCAGCTGCCTGTAAACTTCATGTATATTACAGTGTCTGAGAATGTCACTGTCTATGCCATATCATATCAAGATCAGATAGAGGTAAGAATAGACCGACTTGGATACCAGGAGCACAGACACGTACTGAAGAAGTGATAAGAGAGGAATATACAGTATGTCTAGATAGAAGCTCATGGGATGGTGGAATCACACAAACAGATCTCTAATGTTGACTGGATCCTTGTGCTTTTCTCAGTCTATTCTTGTGCAATTCCATAGATTAAGCTTGGCTTTGAAAGAGCTCCGACTCCCATGAATCATAAGTCTTGCTATTTCACTGTGGATCCCATGACTTATCAGTCTGAATGATCTGTGAGGGCAACACAAACTCTCTCTTACCCTTTCCTGTTCTTCCTATCCTTGTCCACTTCCACTTCTTTTGACAGGTGATGGAGACACCAATGACGGATCTACAAAGCAGGAGGGAAGTTGAGTCGAGAGAGGACTTGCACTCTGAAGAGGAGTATATGTAGGAGGCACATTCTGTGGAGAGCAGCCTAACGGCAGCAGTAACCCACTCTGAGAGAAGCATGTACAGTGCCGGATATATGGTTCAAGCACGCATAACTGAGGAGGAACATACTTTTGTCCTGCTGGAGGGTAGCATGGACAGTATGAGGCTGCTCTTTGAGGAGTGCATAGAGGTGGCCCGTCTGGAAAGTCGGAGGAATAAATTGGTATGGGAGCGATTGCACCTGGAGCAGCCTATGCTGCAGGCTACGAGAGGTCAGTTGTTAGAGGCACATAGAGTCCTTACCAGCATCCAGTTGGAGTATATTAATCTGCAGATAGAGTCCTCTCCTCCCTTTCTGCATCCTTTGACTCTCTATGTCCCCTATCCTCCAGGCTGGCTCGGTCCTCCCCTCCCGCTCCGTGGCTCGACGACTCATTGCGAGCTCACAGAACAGGGCTCCGGGCAGCCGAGCGGAAATGGAGGAAAACTCGCCTCCCTGCAGACCTGGCATCCTTTCACTCCCTCCTCTCTACATTTTCCTCCTCTGTCTCTGCTGCTAAAGCCACTTTCTACCACTCTAAATTCCAAGCATCTGCCTCTAACCCTAGGAAGCTCTTTGCCACCTTCTCCTCCCTCTTGAATCCTCCTCCCCCCCCCCTCCTCCTCTCTGCAGATGACTTCGTCAACCATTTTGAAAAGAAGGTCGACGACATCCGATCCTCGTTTGCTAAGTCAAACGACACCGCTGGTTCTGCTCACACTGCCCTACCCTGTGCTCTGACCTCTTTCTCCCCTCTCTCTCCAGATGACATCTCGCGTCTTGTGACGGCCGGCCGCCCAACAACCTGCCCGCTTGACCCTATCCCCTCCTCTCTTCTCCAGACCATCTCCGGTGACCTTCTCCCTTACCTCACCTCGCTCATCAACTCATCCCTGACCGCTGGCTACGTCCCTCCCGTCTTCAAGAGAGCGAGAGTTGCACCCCTTCTGAAAAAACCTACACTCGATCCCTCCGATGTCAACAACTACAGACCAGTATCCCTTCTTTCTTTTCTCTCCAAAACTCTTGAACGTGCAGTAGCTCTCCCGCTATCTCTCTCAGAATGACCTTCTTGATCCAAATCAGTCAGGTTTCAAGACTAGTCATTCAACTGAGACTGCTCTTCTCTGTATCACGGAGGCGCTCCGCACTGCTAAAGCTAACTCTCTCTCCTCTGCTCTCATCCTTCTAGACCTATCGGCTGCCTTCGATACTGTGAACCATCAGATCCTCCTCTCCACCCTCTCCGAGTTGGGCATCTCCGGCGCGGCCCACGCTTGGATTGCGTCCTACCTGACAGGTCGCTCCTACCAGGTGGCGTGGCGAGAATCCGTCTCCTCACCACGTGCTCTCACCACTGGTGTCCCCCAGGCTCTGTTCTAGGCCCTCTCCTATTCTCGCTATACACCAAGTCACTTGGCTCTGTCATAACCTCACATGGTCTCTCCTATCATTGCTATGCAGACGACACACAATTAATCTTCTCCTTTCCCCCTTCTGACGACCAGGTGGCGAATCGCATCTCTGCATGTCTGGCAGACATATCAGTGTGGATGACGGATCATCACCTCAAGCTGAACCTCGGCAAGACGGAGCTGCTCTTCCTCCCGGGAAGGACTGCCCGTTCCATGATCTCGCCATCACGGTTGACAACTCCATTGTGTCCTCGTCCCAGAGCGCTAAGAACCTTGGCGTGATCCTGGACAACACCCTGTCGTTCTCAAATAACATCAAGGCGGTGGCCCGTTCCTGTAGGTTCATGCTCTACAACATCCGCAGAGTATTCACACAGGAAGCGGCGCAGGTCCTAATCCAGGCACTTGTCATCTCCCGTCTGGATTACTGCAACTCGCTGTTGGCTGGGCTCCCTGCCTGTGCCATTAAACCCCTACAACTCATCCAGAACGCCGCAGCCCGTCTGGTGTTCAACCTTCCCAAGTTCTCTCACGTCACCCCGCTCCTCCGCTCTCTCCACTGGCTTCCAGTTGAAGCTCGCATCCGCTACAAGACCATGGTGCTTGCCTACGGAGCTGTGAGGGGGAACGGCACCTCAGTACCTCCAGGCTCTGATCAGGCCCTACACCCAAACAAGGGCACTGCGTTCATCCACCTCTGGCCTGCTCGCCTCCCTACCACTGAGGAAGTACAGTTCCCGCTCAGCCCAGTCAAAACTGTTCGCTGCTCTGGCCCCCAATGGTGGAACAAACTCCTCACGACGCCAGGACAGCGGAGTCAATCACCACCTTCCGGAGACACCTGAAACCCCACCTCTTTAAGGAATACCTAGGATAGGATAAAGTAATCCTTCTCCCCCCCCCCTTAAAAGACCTAGATGCACTATTGTAAAGTGGCTGTTCCACTGGATGTCATAAGGTGAAAGCACCAATTTGTAAGTCGCTCTGGATAAGAGCGTCTGCTAAATGACTTAAATGTAAATGTAAATGTAGGTGAAGAGTAAGCCATTTGTCACAGCCAGACTGTATTCAGAGCCAGCTAACACAGACTGCACAACAGTATGATGGTCCAGTAGTCACACAGGTAAAGTGGAGTGGAAACCCCACAGCATTGCATGTAAGCTTTTGTGAGAATGCAGTTAATGTACCCTTTAGTAAAGGGTTACAGTATGATGGGCGTTTACATTTTCTCAGCATTTTCCTGTGATTTCTTTTGTCATCCCTTTGATGTGACGTTTCATTATGTTGACATGTGTTATCAGCTTTGTTATTGCTGTTAATGGCTGCCTGTCATTGAGAGTTAACTGTTAGCATGAGTGGAAACTTGCTTTAATTCTTTTTTTCTGCCCCCAGGAGGAGCTCCAGGCCCATGTCTAGTCTCAGAGGTAGCCCAGCTTCTGGAGACCCGGCACAACCAGCTAAACACCCTGAAGGATCGGGCCAGATGACCATCCCGTCACAGGGCCGTGAATGACTTCACTCACCGCCAACAAGCCTCACTGTTCCTTCAGCGGTAGCATGATGAATGTAGAAGGCTGGTATGAACCGTGCTTGCTAGCCCTGCGCCGGAGGCAGGGAAGGATACCGAGCCAGTAAAGGCATGGTGTAACTGTTCTAATTTCTCATCAGGAGACTGTGGACTCAGTTGAAGAGACCATGAGGAAGCGGAGGCTTCATTTTTTTTGTTTTGAAAAAGGCAACAGACAATTGGAAGAATTGAAGGGACTTTTGAGGGGAAGGATGTGGTATGCTACTGGCCATGAGATGCAGAGAACTAGCAGATGATCCTTTTGACCCTTAGGAATGAAGGTTTAGCAAATTAATATTTTAAGCCTGTACTACTTACAACTGCCTGACATGTACAATTAACATTCCTGGGAGTCTCAATGTGATTTTATTACATGGGCTGTATTGAAGCAAGCAAGACATTTGCTGAAGGGGAATCATAACTTTTCCATGGAAGTACAGGATAGTTGACAAAACACCTGGAATATCCACAACCCCTCCAGACCGAACATGTATTGTTTGCAAGTGTCCTTGATTGTGCATTTAGCCAATGATGTCAGTGATTGCTTTACTTAAACTGCTCTTAATACATTAACAATGACATTATGATAGTTGGTCTTGGCTGTGAGATCAGCATGTCTTAACTGTAAACTGCACTGTGCATGGAAGGTCTACTGTAAAAACAATGTTTATTATGAATACACAGCAAAAAGAATCCGATGCAGATGTGGCATACAAAGCAATAGACAGGGATACTAGTCATACAAAGGTAAATTGGGGAAATCTACAATACAGCTGTCAAGGGAATGAAAATCTATGTAATTTCTTATGAAATTAAACTGTATAAATGTTACTAACACAATGAGCATAATTTAAGATGTTTCCCAGCTACATTTATTTGTTTCCCCTTACAAAAATTCAAAACAACCCACTCTTATGCACCGTGTCTTTTTTCAAAGACATTTAAACATTGTGTCCTATTGAGAAAAAAAGAAAAAAAAAAGGTGTTTTGAGGATGTGATCAATGGAGGGTTGTTGTGTGACTCAAGATTCACTCATGCCTGGACCTCAGTGTCTGCTGCTCCCTCTGGGTCCTCGTCATTGTAGATGTTCTCAGCCTGGAAAATGGAAAGACATTCTTGTTACTTCGATTAATAAAATAAAAAAGTTCTACATATTATAATAAGATGGTAATACTGGTAGTACTAAGGTAGTGCTTCTGCCATCCTTGCAAACCTGTTACTTAGGCCTCATGAAATGAATAAACTATTCGTTATAGCCTCCCACTGTTTGACAGAGCACCGTCTGTCCTAAGGTCTTACCATCTGCCAAACTTCCATGATGTTGTCCTCAGACACTGAACAGATGACCCAGGGCTCGTTGGGGTTCCACGAGAAGTCTGAGATCTTAGCTGTGTGACCACCGTGAATGAACAGCAGTTCAGGTGGACCATCCTCAGCATCCTCTGGCGACTGCTCCTCTCCGATTTTACTGAGGTCCCACACGTTGAGTCGCCTGTCTGTGCCACTGGAGGCAAGGATGGTTTCATTATGAGGAGACCACTGGACCTTAAGGGAGGAAAGGAACAGAAATATTTGACACAACTTAGTCATAGATGGTTCAACACACAGCTTGTGCAAAACAGACTTCATAGGGAATAATTGTACGCTTCATGACTTAACATACCTGGAAGATCTCATCTTTGTGAGACTCAAATGAATGCAGCTTCAGTTTCAGGTTCCTCAGGTCCCAAAGAGCAACCGTCTTAAAAGGGAGAAACCGTTACATCCACACTACTGCTTCACTAACTACAATATGAAAGAATCTTGGAAGAATTGAGAGCAGTAAGAGATCCAGCCCACCTTGTCTGCTGAGCCTGAGGCCAGGATGAACTCGCTGTAAGGGTTGAAGGACAGACAGTTGACCTCTGCAGTGTGGGCGTCCACAGCATGGCTGGGTTTCGACGTATTGTTTGATCGCGTGTCCCAACTGCACAGTAAACACAGTAACCAAGTGTTATTGTTCAATGAGCAAGACCAAACAAAGCTGCTGCTGCTCATTCAAAAGGGTAGTTTTTTTTTGCAGGGGAGTTAACTCTTAGAGCCTTACATCATGAGTTTCTGGTCGTCAGCTACAGATCCAAAGAGCGACTCGTGCAGTAGATGCCAAGAAACATCCTCCACAACGGCTGTGTGTCCAGTGAAGATGGTCTTCGCGTCCACAACCTTCCCCTCCTTAGGAACTGCACTGATGTCCCACATACAGATAGTCTACAGACAGATGGGAAGCAAGGTGAGAAAAGGAAAGACATGGAAGGAGGAAGAGTGTTCAAGCACTTGCTCTGGGTCAAGTGCTAAGTCACTCACATGGTCATCAGAAGCACTGAGAAGGCAACCACTCAGGTTGGGGTTCCAGGAGAGACCGTAACCCTCCTTCTGGTGTCCCCTCAAACGCAGATCTGGGGTGCACTCTCCAGATGGATCTGTAGTACACAGGTAAACACATTATTACCAAACATTTTTAAAGCAGGACTTGGACTTCCTGGCCATACACTTTAAATGTGCAGTAAGCAGACCCACCTGGTTTGGAGGGATGTTTGGTGTAGTCAAAGACAAGCACATCACTGGTTGGGGTTTTGGTGGCGATGATGCAGGGGTTCTGGGGCATGTGGCGGGCTCTGTTCACCTCTCCCTCATGGTTTATCTTGATTTCAATCTCTATCTTACCGCTGACTGAGCCAAAGCCTCCAAACTCTGAAGGGAGCGAGAGAGTCAGATCAGTGAGCTACAGCAAAAAGGACTAATGTATATTACCACCAGTAAAATATTTTGAATGAACCAAAGCCTTAAAAAACATTTACACAGAAAGGTTGTAATTGTAGCAAAAACATTCTCTCACCGCCTTTCTCACTATCATAGTGAGAAGCATCAAACTGCGCGTCATCATTGGGCAGTTGCACGCTGGCAATGACCAAGTGATTCTGTTCATCTGATGTGTGTGTGCCAAGAACCAGCCTGTGTACACTGAAATCCTTCCCCTCAGGTCTAAAATGATAGAAAAAAGGTATTCCAAAACAGATACATTTAAACAGTTCCCTTTTTATTTTATGTAATAGGGGGCATTAGAAACTCAACATGGTCGAGTTCAACACCGTCAACACATTTTTTGTCTCCATCTTCCTAAAGACACCATAGTTCTCTCAGTAATCTAGCAAAGGCAGTTTTGTGCACAAGTATTCATGGCAACTATGGCTAGCTATGTATTCCTATATTGACATGCACAGATAATTGAAGCATTCAAGAAAAGTGGGAACTCAGGGGGGCTCCAACTGGAAAAAATAGTTTTGAATGGTCATCCAACTCAGAAATTCTGGCATATTTCTAGAGCTCCGACTTTTCTCCATGAATATCACTCGTGTTTTCAACTCGTTTTTTTAAAGTTCCCAGTTGTCTTGAAAGTACCAAATGAACCCTACCTGGTGACATCAGGCAGCCACTGTGCAGTGAGGCTGGGCCACTCCAGGGCGTGGGTCATCACCAAGTCATAGAGGAAGGGCGTGTTCTTCTTCCATATCTTGTACTCCTCATTTATCACCCTCTCCTCCACAGCATCATCAAACGCTGCTGTAAAACAGAATGAAAGTCAATCGAGACAGATTTAAATGTAACTCATACTAGCAGCAACCCATTCAAAGGAAATATAGTTGTGATTGAGAAAGTGTTAGCTAGCTAATTCATAGTTACGCCCATTGAGTAGGGTTTCCCCGATGTTAACAAACGTATTGACAAATTGAGCGAACGTTCGCTAACTCATTTCACTCCCCCAAACAGTGTCTCTGGCATTAAACAACGCTTTGCTTTTGAATACACTTAGCTTGCTTGCTAGCTAGCTGGGTACTTTTCTTTGTATACAATTACACATTCATTATCTCCACGATTGATACGCCAGGAACCCCTGGCCTACCTTGGTAGCTAGCTTATTCACTTTTGAATGAAATTACCTTCTTTATCAGCCATGGCGTTGATAATATTACACAAGTAGCTTTGTTTTCCGAAATAGCGCTTCGCGGAGAACAAGCACGCAGCCGGGCTACCTTGGCGGGAACGCTATAGAGGTTAAATAGCCAATCACCGTCAACTAAACCGGAAGATGTCGTATATGTATTCGTCAAAGAAAGGGCTCCGACAGGATTCCGGGTTACCAAAAATGTTTCCACTAGATAGCACAGCTACAAAGTGGCTATATAGTAATAATTCATGAAAACCAAAATGTGCTTTTTGGTCTTAGTTTAAGTCTCGGGTTAGCAAAATGTTAGCAGAGAGGTTAATGTTATTGGTTAGGTTTAAAATCAAATCTTAATAAGATAAATTGTTTTTAAAAAGGGGGGTGGGGGGTGTTTTGGCTCCGTGGCTGTGGTAACTAGTGACGACACAGCAAAAAGCGATATTTTTACCCCGCATTATTTCATTTCGGGGATCTTTATTATCCACCCGCACAGTAGGTGGCGGAATACACATATAATTGATGCGAACGCCATTTAATCAAAGAAGTAGACGGCGAGCAATCTTTGGTACCTGATTGGTCACTACACTGACAATACTTCCTGAAACAATCCATGTTGCAACAGCAAGTATACGTTTCAGTAGTTTAGGGTTCAAATCAACGAAATAAATCACAATGGATGATCGTGAGCTTGATCTCACCGAGTCACAGAAAGATACCAAGTCGAAATACCCGGCGATCAACAAGAAGTATGAATGTGAGTTGCGAACTTGTGTAGCTAATCTGTTATGAACATGCTTGATGACAAGCTATACTTACATTTTTCGCTAGTTAGCTTGCTTTTGCCTGATTTGAGATTGTTCACCAGGTAGTACATGAATGGGTTTCTGTTAAAATGTTCAGTGGAAGAGTATCTTTAGTGGAGGAGACAGCTCTACCATCTGAAATTGCTTCATTGACACATTTATATTGTAGCCAGGCCTAGTAGATTAATACCCTCACATATTGGATTGAATGTTTACCTATAGCCCACTCTACTTTATTGTAGTAACATGAGTTGAATAATTGATCTATCTATCTATTCATCTTGTAATTTGGATTCTCTCTAGATTTGGACCACACTGCTGATGTACAGTAAGTGGACTGACTACCCATGAACCACAGCAACTGCTGCTCCTACCCTTAACTGTGATGGTTACACCTTTATTGCGAAATCCCCAAAGCCTACCTGATAATGCAGAACAGCGATCTGTAACTTGACCGTACGGAGTGGCTTCCAACTTGGCACCCACTGGTTGACTCAACGTTGTTTTCACGTCATTTCAATTCAATTACATTGAACCAACGTGGAATAGACGTTGAATTGATGTCTGTGCCCAGTGGGTTTGTCTTGCATCTGTGTCATAACTCTTATGTATGTTCCTAGGCTCCACTCTTGGGGAGACTCTCTGGAGGAGGCCTTTGAGCAGTGTGCCATGGCAATGTTTGGGTATATGACAGATACAGAGACAGTGGAGCCCATTGACACAGTAGAAGTGGAGTCAGAAGGTGAGATGGAATAACAGACTGAAAACAGGCATAATACTCATAGGGACAGTACATGTCTGGAGTAGATTATGGGGGACCAGTACGGGGGGGAAAATATATGCACTCACTAATGTAAGTCACTCTGGATAATAGTTTCTGCTAAATGACAAATGTAATGTAAATATGTTTCATATGGGTCAATATTTTACTTACCATTGCATTGAATACTTTCTTATGTCTGTTTGTTTCCTGACCAGGTGATGACATGGAATCTCTTCTCTTCCACTTCCTAGATGACTGGTTATTCAAATTCAGTGCAGATCTTTTCTTCATTCCCAGAGTAAGAGCCTTTAACGTATTAATTCCAGTGAGGCTACATGGAGCTCGCTCTCTCTCTCCTACCCCCATCAATAGATGTATAGATTTCTTGCTGCCTGTATGTATAATTGTAAGATGTCAAAGGAGCATGCACAGAATTGCATTGCAAAAAAAATGTGGGTTTGAAACCTGATTACAACTGGAAGATAACATATCATTACATTTACCAGAAGTGTTTATTTATCTTGTATCCCTTACAACACAGTTCATTACCAAAGCGCTATTGTTTGCTTCAAATAGCTCATGCATCAAATGTAATAAGCTTTCAAAAAGATATCATGGCAACTACCAATTTCATTTAACAGTTACAATAATAAGGTATTGCCTAACTTAATGTATGTCTTCTAGGAGGTTAAAGTTTTGCACATTGACAGGATGCACTTCAAAATCCGCTCCATTGGGTAAGTTGATCTAAAGTTACACATGTCAGGATTTAGTTTTTGCTCACTAGGTGGTGCTAATTTATATTCGCATGTGATTGATCATTGACTTTTGAGCCATGACATTACTCCTAGATGAAACAGTCAGAGGGGATATGGTGGGTTGGTTTTAGTTGGAACATTCTACCCCTGAGAAAGACAAGGCTTGCATGTTATCATTACTTCCTCCTCCAGTTCCTATGTCTGGAGTTCTGGTTCATTCTCAGCTTCCTTCCCTGGCTCACATTGTTTTCCTCTGCTGTTGTAGGTGGGGAGAAGAGTTCAACTTGGTCAAGCATCCACAGGTGAGCGAACTGAGAAAGAGGTCTGCTGTCTGACTCCCTCCTGGCCATAAGGCATAATTACGGTTTATGACCTGATGAAGATTGTTTATCCAACTGGTTGTGATATGTATTCTGTTACTGAAATATTATACTACATACATGATTAGTAGGCATAGTTTGTTTTCATTGATTCAGGAGTCATCTGATTACAATAGTTTGTATTTTTGAAAGTGTCACTTAACTATGCGTATATTGTCCCTAAAGGGGACAGAAGTGAAGGCCATCACTTACTCAGCCATGCAGATCCATGACATCGACAAGCCCGAGATCTTTGCCATCATTGACATCTGAGGATACTACTACTGAGAAACTGTCCCAGAAGGGAACAGGACAATAGAAACAAACCTATATGTGCCTGTGTGATTGGACAATTGATTTAGGGCAACAGCATAGGCTTTGAAAATTGACATTTGATTAAGGGCAACAGCATAGGCTTTTGATGAGTGAAGTGTAATATTTCCCTGAATTTGAATTGTTTACAGACAGATATCCAGAGAGCAGCAAACATCATCAGCAGCAGCAGAGTAACTGCTTAAGATACACTACATGACCAAAAGTATGTGGACACCTGCCCGTCAAACATCTCATTCTAAAAATAACGGGCATTAATATGGAGTTGGTCCCCCCCCTTTGTTGCTATAACAGCCTCCACTCTTCTGGGAAGGTGGCATAATCCCTGAGTCAACTAGATTAAAATAATGTTGATGTGTCCTTGAGCAAGGCACTTAACCCTAGTTGCCCCTGTCAGTCGCTCTGGATAAAGTGTCTGCTAAATGACAAACATTTAAAGGCTTTCCACTAGATGTTGGAACATTGCTTCGGGTACTTGCTTCCATTCAGCCACAAGAGCGTTAGGGAGGTCAGGTACTGATGTTGGGCAATTAGGCCTGGCTCGCAAGTCGGCGTTCCAATTCATCCCAAAGGTGTTTGATGGGTTTGTGGTCAGGGCTCTGCAGGCCAATCAAGTTCTTCCACACTGATCTTGACAAACAATTTCTGTATGGACCTTGCTTTGTGCACAGGTGCATTGTCATGCCTAAACAGGAAAGGGCCTTCCCCAAATTGTTACCACAATGTTGGAAGCACAGAATTGTCTAGAATGTATGATGTAGCGTTAAGACTTCCCTTCACTGGAACTAAGTGCCCAGCCTGAACCATTATTCCTCCTCCACCAAACTATAGAACAGTGTGTTCTATATCGAGGCAGGTAGCGTTCTCCCTGCATCCGCCCAACCCAGATTCATCTGTCGGATTGCCAGTTGGTGAAGCGTCACTCCAGATAATGCGTTTCCAATGGCGGCGAGCTTTACACAACTCCAGCCGACGCTTGGCATTGTGCATGGTGATCTTAGGCATGTGTGCTGCTACTTGGCTCGTTTCATGAAGCTCCCGACGAACACTTCTTGTGCTGACGTTGCTTCCAGAGGCAGTTTGAAACTCGGTAGTGAGTGTTGCAACCGAGAACAGGCAATTTTTACGCGCTTCAACACTCGGTGGTCCCATTCTGTGAGCTTATGTGGCCTACCACTGCTAGACGTATCCACTTCACAATAACAGCATTTACAGTTGAACGGGGCAGCTCTAGCAGGGCAGAAATTTGACGAACTGACTTGTTGGAAAAGGTGGCATCCTATGACGGTGCCACGTTGAAAGTCACTGAGCTCTTTATTAAGGCCATTCTACTGCTACTGTTTGTCTATGGAGATTGCATGGCTGTGTGTTCGTTTTTATACACCTGTCAGCAACGGATGTGGCTGAAATAGCCGAATCCACTAATTTGAAGGGGTGTCCACATACTTTTCTATATATAGTGTAAGTCACCTGGCTCTGCTCATAAGTGCTCTGAGCGGTATTGATTGAGGAATGCCAATAATTAAGGTTTTTATTGTTATTTTTAAGGATCACAAATTAATCCAAAACGTGTCAAGAGACAGAATCATCTAAAACAATCTGTTACGAAGATGGCACAATAATGAATGTACTTGTCGGGATTATTATTTTTTTAATTGTTGAGAGACCGTGCAGGGGCACTGACAGTTTTTTTTGGTCATATGTACTGTATTTGTACAGCTAGATATTTATTTAAGCATTTCAGGTGCCACACCTCTCAGATTAAAAATTCATTAAACAATCCAGGCTGGGATCCACCCCATCACAGACAAATGCAGTGCTTTGGCCAAGATGTTTCATACCGATTGAATCAAACACACTAAGGCTTTTTCTGGAGAGTAACATACCTGAGTGAACATGTTAACTTTTGGTTTATATATTTTTTATTTTGAAATGGTGACTTTCAGGATTATTGTACAATATACACTACCGTTCAAAGTTTGGGGTCATTTAGAAATGTCCTTGTTTTTTGAAAGAAAGGCACATTTTTGGTCCATTAAAATAACATAAAATTGATCAGAAATACAGTGTAGACATTGTTAATGTTGTAAATTACTATTGTAGCTGCAAACTGCCATTTAAAAAAATGGAATATCTACATAGACGTACAGAGGCCCATTATCAGCAACCATCACTCCTGTGTTCCAATAGCATGTTGTGTTAGCTAATCCAAGTTTATAATTTTTAAAAGGCTAATTGATCATTAGAAAACCATTTTGCAATTATGTTAGTACAGCTGAAAACTGTTGTCCTGATTAAAGAAGCAATAAAACTGGTCTTCTTTAGGCTAGTTGAGTATCAGCATTTGTGGGTTTGAGTACAGGCTCAAAATGGCCAGAAACAAAGAACTTTCTTCTGAAACTCATCAGTCTATTCTTGTTCTGAGAAATTAAGGCTATTCCTTGTGAGAAATTGCCAATAAACAGAATAGAAAAAGGAGTGGGTTGCCCCAGTGCACAACTGAGCAAAGTACATTAGGGTGTCTAGTTTGAGATACAGACGCCTCGCAAGTACTCAACTGGCAGCTTCATTAAATAGTACCCGCAAAACACCCGCCTCAACGTCAACAGTGAAGAGGCGACTCCGGGAAGCTGGCTTCCAAGGCAGAGTTGCAAAGAAAAGGCCATATCTCAGACTGGCAACTAAAGCCTTAAGATGGGCAAAAGAACAGACACTGGACAGAGGAACTCTGCCTAGAAGGCCAGCATCCCGGAGTCGCCTCTTCACTGTTGACGTTGAGACTGGTGTTTTGCCACGCCACATTCCTGCACTACAAATGCTGACCCAGTATCCTGATGCACAGTATTTAGATGTCTCTTAAACAGATCAGATGGATCAACACCTCCCTATCTTTCTGTAGTCTCTCCAACACTTCTAGATCAACTACTGGAGTCAGGAGTAGCCATACAGTCCCATCTCATTCGTCTGGGTATTACCCACCCAAAGCTTGTGTTCTGTCTTCGCTCGTGTTCCCAGCATGCCTGTAAAATCCCTTTTGCAGGATGAGTCACCCCATGTCCCTGTAGGTTGAACCAATAATTCATTGCCAGCGGCTGTCTCCTAATTCTCAATGGCATGTTCCCCATCTCCACCTGTAGTGCAGCCACTGGGGAGGTCCGGAACGCCCCACTACATATTCTGAGTCCTTGCCCCTGTATGACATCTAGCCTTTCCAATGATGTCTGGGCTGCCGAACCATACGCTGTACTGCCATAGTGTATTACAGATTAGATTAATGCAACATACATGGTCCTCAATGAGGAACGCCCAGCCCCCCACTCCTTCCCTGTCATACAGCACATCACATTTAGCACCTTCTAACACTTTCCCACCAATCTCTCAATGTGTTCTGCCCAGGTCAGTCTAGTGTCACCTTCTCCAAGTTTCTCTCATATAACCTCAAGCATACCTCATCTTCCACCTTCCTCCTGGTAAAGATGAATGCCCACCGCTCTACTTCATCAATTGCTTCCTGTACCTTCCTGACTATGTAAGGCATATTTCTTCCCCTCTTCCAAGGCCCCATCATCTGCAAATAATGACCTCCCAATATCCGTCTGTACCTGAGAGTAAACATCATTGATCATGATTGAGAACAACAGAGGACTAATCACGCTCCCCATAATCCACCAGGTAGCTGCCTGATAGAGACATCCCCACCCTCACCTGGAATGACCTTCCAAACAGGTAATCCTTTATCCAGTTGTTCGTTCTCCCTCCTACCCCCATAATTTCAAGCTTGATTAACAACCCCTCTTTTCACATCCTATCATACGCCTTCTCCAAATCATCAAAAAAGTATCCCTGTTCACCTGAGTCTTCCTGACCTCTGCATCTAAGCAGAGTACTGGGTCCATAGTTCCTCTACCCTTTCTGAACCCACTGATGTGGAAATACCAGCGCCCTGCTCTCTAGGAAGAAAGTTAGCCTCTCCGTAATCATACATTCCATAATCTTACATACATGTGATGCTAAAGCTATTGGCCGATAGCTTGTTGGCCTCGTTGGGTCTTTCCCTGTTTTCCAGATTGGTACCACTACTGCCTCCTTCCAGCTGCCTGGTAGTTTCCCCTCCTCCCACACTCTGTTGTACAACACCAATACCTTATCCAGTGCTTGATCTCTAAAATGGGCTAACATAGCATAGCACACCTCATCTTTCACAGGTGAAGGTAATTCAGCCTTACCTAATTGCCCTTTTCACCTCTGCCATGAAATGGTGCATTCAATGCATCATTTACATCCTCCCTCCTAACCAGCACACCGGGATGCTCTTCTCTCGTTCTCCCTCTCCCCCTCCTCCCACAAATTTGCTGAGCTATGCACTTGGACAAATGCTTTGGCCATCGTCTCTGCCTTCTCATCTGTTACTGCCACATTCTTTCCCCTCATCAACACTGGATAAACCCACTCCCTTCTGACCCCACTCATCCTCTTAATCATCCCCCACACTTCTCCCACAGGTGTTGCCCTTCCAATGGTGTCACAGAACCGATGCCAACATGGCCTCTTTGCCTGACAAATAGTTCTCCTCACTAGGGCATGGGCCTGCTTATACTGAATCAGATGTTGGAAGTTATACGTCCTTTTCAGTATTCTAAATGCCCTGTCCCTACTCCTCACCACTACCCCACACTCCTCTGTCCATCATGGGACTGCTTTCCTCCTCCTTCCTGAACTCTTAGGTACAGCCTCAGTAGCTGCCCCCACTAACGCTGTTCTCATCCAGTTATTCATACTATCCATATCCCCTCTCATATCCACCCGAGCCATCACCTGCTCACTCAGCTCCTGAAACTGATCCCAGGGCTACTCGGACGTGAGCGATGTGATCCTCCAAGGTAGCCGAGTAGACCAGGATGTCGTCGATATACACGACCACCTGGCGTCCGAGAATGTCCCGGAACGCCTCATTAACGAATGCCTTGACCACTGACGAAGCATTGGCTAAGCCAAATTGCATCACCAAGAACTCATAGTGACCAGACATTGTGCTAAAAGCTGTCTTCCATTCATCCCCCTCCCGGATGCAGATGAGATTGTATGCACTCCGCAGGTCCAATTCGGTAAAGAACCGGGCACCGTGGAGCTGTTCGATGGCTGCCGGCATCAACGGGAGAGGGTAACGGTACTTGGTGATTTCATTGAGTCCTCTGTAATCAATTCATGGGCATAACCCTCCATCATTCTTGGCCACAAAGAAGAAACCTGCTGACGCAGGACGTGCGGATGAAACCTTGTTGGAGCGCCTCATGGATGTACTCCTCCATGGCCTGGGTTTCAGCCACCAACAGAGGGTAGATGCGTCTGCGCGGGGGCGCAGAGCCTACAAGCAGGTCGATGGCACAGTCCCAGGGGTGATGAGGGAGACAGGTGGCGTGTGTTATGGAAAATACCTCCCACAGGTCCTGGTTTACCTCCGGGATGTTGGGCTGAAGGGCAACCACAGGACTCTCAACCGACATGGAACCACAAGGGATGGAGAAGCAGTTCCTCCGGCATTCGGGTAAACAGTCTGATGAGGTCATGTTGAGAGAGAAGGCAAGGGTCTGGTCAATAAAGTTTTCTGCAGCACCGGAATCCACTAAGGCTGTAGAAACAGTACATGTCAACTAGTGTGATCGCCACCAATTTTTTTTGCAACATTTATTTGGAGCCAACTCTGCAAATAGCCCTGCTGGGTGATTTAAAAAGTCATAGTCAATCCATCAATAATATAATAACACTCTTAGAAAAATTGTTTCTTTCATTTACAATCTGTAGAGACTATGAGAAAGGTTCAGAAACATCACAGCACAGTAGAAAATATGTCAGCTAGAAATTAAAACTGGATGGCCTTCAGAGATAGATGGGAGGGGTTAAGGGTAGCTGAAGACTGGGACTAAAAACAAAAGACAACTAATGTGAAATATGCTGCCTGTGAAATGTACTGTATGTAGAATGTACAGTTGAAGTCGGAAGTTTACATACACCGTAGCCAAATATATTTAAACTCTGTTTTTCACAATTCCTGACATTTAATCCTAGTAAAAATCCCTGTTTTAGGTCAGTTAGGATCACAACTTTATTTTAACAATGTGAAATGTCAGAATAAAAGTAGAGAGAACGATTTATTTCAGCTTTTATTTCTTTCACATTCCCAGTGGGTCAGAAGTTTACATGCTACCAAATACTAATTGAGTGTATTGCCTTTCAAATTGTTTAACTTGGGTCAAACGTTTTGGGTAGCCTTCCACAAGCTTCCCACAATAAGTTGGGTGAATTTTGGCCTATTCCTCCTGACAGAGCTTGTGTAACGGAGTCAGGTTTGTAGGCCTCCTTGCTCGCACATGCTTTTTCAGTTCTTCCCACAACTTTTCTATGGGATTGAGGTCAGGGCTTTGTGATGGCCACTCCAATACCTTGACATTGTTGTCCTTAAGCCATTTTGCCACAACTTTGAAAGTATGCTTGGGGTCATTGTCCATTTGGAAGACCCATTTGTGACCAAGCTTTAATTAACTTCCTGACTGATGTCTTGAGATGTTGCTTCAATCTATCCACAATTTCCCCTCCTCATGATGCTATCTTTTGTGAAGTACACCAGTCCCTCATGCAGCAAAGCACCCCCACAACATGATGCTGCCACCCCTGTGCTTCACGGTTGGGATGGTGTTCTTCGACTTGCAAGCATCCCACTTTTCCTCCGAATATAACAATGGTCATTATGGCCAAACAGTTCTAGACCAGAGGACATTTACAATCTTTGTCCTCATGTGCAGTTGCAAACCGTAGTCTGGCTTTTTTATGGCTGTTTTGGAGCAGTGGCTTCTTCCTTGCTGAGTGGCCTTTCAGGTTATGTCGATATAGGACTCGTTTTACTGTGGATATAGCTACTTTTATACCTCTTTCCTCCAGCATCTTCACAAGGTCCTTTGCTGTTGTTCTGGGATTGATTTGCACTTTTCCACCAAAGTACATTCATCTCTAGGAGACAGAACGCGTCTCCATCCTGAGCGGTATGACGGCTGCGTGGTCCCATGGTGTTTATACTTCCCATGATGTCAAGCAAAGAGGTAGTGAGTTTGAGGGTAGGCCTTGAAATACATCCCCAGGTACACCTCCAATTAACTCAATTGATGTCAATTAGCTTATCAGAAGCTTCTAAAGCCATGACATCACTTTCTGGAATTTTCCTAGCTGTTTAAAGGCAGTCAACTTAGTGTATGTAAACTTCTGACCCACTGGAATTGTGATAAAGTGAATTATAAGTGAAATTATCTGTCTGTAAAGAATTGTTGGAAAAATTACTTGTGTCATGCACAATGTAGATGTCCTAACCGACTTGCCAAAACTATAGTTTCTAAAAACAAGACATTTGTGGAGTGGTTGAAAAACAAGCTTTAATGACTCCAGCCTTTGTGTATGTAAACTTCCGACTTCAACTGTATAAGCTGGAAGTGGAAGCCTAAGTATTGTTCTCCATTAGTTTACTCCAATTAGGGAGAGGGTTGGTATGGTTAGAGGAAAATAATAAAGAAGGAAAATACACTACATGACCAAAAGCATGTGGATACCTGCTTGTCAAACATCTCATACAAAAAGCATGGGCATCAATATGGAGTTGGTCCCCCATTTGCAGCAATAACAGCCTCCACTCTTCTGGGAAGGCTTTCCACTAGATGTTGAACCGTTGTTGCGGGTACTTACTTCCATTCAGCCACAAGAGCATGAGCAGGCCAGTCAAGTTCTTCCACACCGATCTCGACAAACCATTTCTGTTTGGGCTTCACATTGTGCACGGGGTCATTGTCATGCTGAAACAGGAAAGGGCATTTCCCAAACTGTTGCCATAATGTTGGAAGCACAGAGTCTAGAATGTCATTGTATGCTGTAGTTTTAAGATTTCCCATCACTGGAACTAAGGGGCCTAGCCCGAACCATGAAAAACAGTCCCAGATCATTATTTCTCATCCACCAAAATGTACAGTTGGCACTATGCGTTGGGGCAGGTAGCTTTCTCCTGGAATCCACCAAACCCAGATTTGTCTGTAAGACTGCCAGATCACTCTAGAGAACGCGAGTCCAATGGTGACGAGTTTTACACCACTCCAGACGACGCTTGGCATTGCGCATGGTGATCTTAGGTTTGTGTGCGGCTGCAGGCAGTTAACCCACTGACTTGCCTAGTTAAATAAAGGTAAAAAATTAAGTAACGTTAATCATGGTATCATCCACATGAATATACAAGTGCTCAGAAACAATAAAAGTAACTCCAAAATGATAAAATGACTGCCTAAAGATAGATCTTGTGATCCTAATTCAGTTTTGGTTGGGTGAAAGACAAGAAGACAAAATAAAACTATTGATGATGCATTTAGCCTTCGGCATACAGTTGCTCAGTTAGGCATCAGCTAATAAACAGATTTTTTTCTTTAGAGACAAACCACAAAAAGGGATATTTTCAAGAAGTTTATTTTCCTGCCTTCTTGACCTCAATCTGGGACTAAATGAAAAGGTATATGTTGTTGTCAGTTCAAAAACACTGTATCTTTAAATCCTCAAAGCAGCCTCGTTTCCGATGCATAAAAGCTGTGACGTATTTTTCTTAATTTTTTTTGCACGAGAAGAACGTCGTCCATTCTACAAACCGTATTCATCCATAACCCGCTCTCTTTTAGCGGTGAAATACGGATAACGTGTAGCTAGTTGCCGGAGAATATTACGTTCGAAAACATAGCTGAGATCATCAAGCTGGTCAACTTGATAAAGTAGGCTGTTTTGGGACGCTCCCGACCGACTGGAAACCAAGTAAACGAAAACGTTACAGAACGTGAGCCACATGAGTTCTGACGCTAAGCCCGAGCCTAAAAAAGCCAAAATGGAGAATGAAAGCAAGTATCTCCCTGAGCTTCTGGCAGAAAAAGACAGTCTGGATTCTTCATTCACACATGCAATGAAACTTATATCTACAGGTAATATTTTGCTCAAATATTTTGATTGGAGTGCACGTTTGTAGTGACTCCTTGGAACTAGTTTGCTAGGTAACGCGTTAACTAGCTGGTGTAACTAAAAATATGACGATGGCTAGGCTAACGTAGCTAGTTAGCAGGTTACTTAACTGTTCTGATTGTAACGCTGTTAACACTTGTGTTGACCTAAACGATAGACTATTGGTTATAGATTCGATACAGTGGGTTTTGTTAAACCCACAACCTATAGCCTAATTAATTTGAGTTACGTTGTAAAAATGTAGGCCTTGTGTTGGACAACAATGGTTGCGGCGGGAAGAACGGCCTGTTAGCACGAGGCTCGAATGGAGGAGAGGCATGGCACAGAGTAGGATCGGTTAGGGACTCTGTAGGTATCTAGTTAGGTAACGAGGCTGTTATAACCTAGTACTTTTCCGTCGTGAAACTTAATGCATATGGAAGGCTGCTGCCGAATTAGTTTTTTTCTCAAATGGAATAACATTCAGTAGTTAGGTTTCCATCCAATTGGATACATATTTGAGAATATTCTATAATTCTCTCAAAAACAATGCATATTTGCTTCAAATGTAGTTGTTGCGAATAAAATTGTACGTGGATGTAGTCGACAACCATTTCTGCGGTTAAAGTCCCCATAAACCGAATATAATATCCTAGGTTAATGTGTTTCCATCTGATTTTCAACTGTGTGGTTTTGTCACACAAAAATGTAGGATTATAAAGCAAATGTGCCCACTTATCATGACACATGTGAGTTTATAGACAAAAGAGCGAGATTTGTCAAAAGGCAGTCGAACTAGAATCAATCATCGAGTCGCTGGAATAAGACCATCGATATTTATTGGAAAGTAACATCAAGCCCATCACCGTGCTCTTTCACCACCCTGTTAAATTCATAATGACTTTTTAACTATGTAGCCTCATGAACTGCACGCGTTCCCAAATAATATTGGGAGGACCGCACAACATCATTGCCTCCAAATTCACTTTGATATTATGGTTATTATATAAATATTTACAGATAATTTTACTTACACAAAGATCCCACTGTCTAGCATGTTTTAACTTTTGGGAAATTTACTGACAACTGTTTCCTCCAGGGCTTTCATGACATTATGTATGTTGCTTGCATAAAATGTTTGGCTGGAAAGTTTTTTTTTTAATCGTCAAATAGGTTTTTCGTCATCAGAACCTGTCATCTGACGATCACGTTTGCTTGCTGCTTTTCTCTTAACAGTAGCTAGTTTTATGAACTAGGGCTGCTTATTTGTTTGTGCTACTAAAATGTGTAGTTGGATGATTCCTCACTAAACAAGCATAAAAATAGTCCCCCCCCCCCAAATGTAATCCATAGAAAGTACCATTTGGAGGAAGAATTTGACATCTGTATCTAAAAGCGTAATTGTAAATAATTAATCAGGTGGCATATTTATGCCATTTTAGCCTTATCAAGGTCTTGTCCGTGTTCCATATGTAGGTGCTACAAAACAAAAATGTGGTGTCATATAAAGCATTACAGCTTGCTCTGTAATCTAAGTAATATATTTTTCAATAACAATTTCGTACATTCATTTATTAATTGACAAGTATAACATCAGTATTGAGGAATTACATTTTTATATATGTATATATATATACATTTACATTTAAGTCATTTAGCAGACGCTCTTATCCAGAGCGACTTACAAATTGGATATTTGAACATAATGTACTCTTATGGGCATATTACAGTTCTGAAATTGGCATAGTAGGTAACAAATCAGAGCCCTCCTTTACTTGCATCCTGCAATAAAAATAAAATTTAAACTTATCACCCACTTTATTTGATATCCATCCCAACTACATTGAATCTCAGTTAATGTTTACTCATGCAAGTCACTTAGATTTTTACTAATAAACATTTCCCACATTTTACAGCTGGATTCCTGGATTTATTTTGGGAGTACCTTCATATGATGTTGCACTTTTGAAATTGGTAGTAGACAGCAGCTAGCTTGTACATCCGTGGGCCCACATTTTTGGTATGTCTGCTACGAAGTTACTGTGCAATGGCAATGCTGTAGGCAGGACATTGTTACAATATGTTGGAACCTCTGCCAGAGACCTCATGGCAGTCAGAATCTGAGCATTGTCCACAATGTCCGGTTGGCATGCCTTTTTAGTATAAGAAGATGGTTTCTGTAGTTAAGTGTCAGACCAGGTTATGAACGGTTTCATCCTGCTGCATGGCCAGTTAACAGCTTGCTTGCAGTCTGCCTCTCCCCCAGAGCCAATTTTTACCCAGACAGTTTACCACTGCCAGTCTGTTTCAAACTAAGCAGGGACATGCATTAAGATGAGTTTAGAATCTGTTTTGTGACCAAATTTGTATTCTAGTTTGATCAGCTACTTTTTTGTCAATGATGTGAATTGTGGTGTGACTTGAGACCCGCCCACTACATTTTTTTTGTGGGGAAATGAGGGAGCTAGCTAGTATCATTGGATGACTTGTGTTTTATCTTACTACGCCAGGATTTTCTCTGGTAGTAGGCCTATGTATTGATGTAGCTATAATTACTCTACACTTTGATTATGACCAAGTTCTGCTAATTATTTGTAAATTATGAACATTTCATGTAGCTCTTGCACTGTTTATGTTCAGTCTGTGAGTGATAGTGATGTTAGTCAAACTAAAAAGCCATGTTTTCCATTCTGTAGAGATAGAAAGGATTCAGAAAGGAGAGACAAAGAAAGAGACAGAAAGAGAAACTTACCTGGACCTGTCTACCACAAAGAACATCAAGGTCAAGGAACGTGTACTCATTCCAGTCAAACAGTACCCAAGGGTGAGTAAAGTTTTCTCTTGTACAATAGAAGCCGTCAGTTTGGGCCATTGCTTTTCATATGCGATTACATTAAGGGGGGGGCTCATATGTACTATGCTCAAACCATACATTACAATTGAACACCCTACTGCATGCCTGGCTCTCCCTCACTGTCAATGGACAACTTGTACACCTCAGGGTTATCAGTGACCTCAAACTTAAATGGATATGACTGCATATAGTGCAGTTATTTTAATAGGAGAATTTCATCGGAGTGAAGTCAGAATGGCATGTCACAGTGCTCCTTCTGCTGTGCTGTTAGACCCCCAGTGGTGTCTACAAAATGGACCACTTAAACAGGCATAAATCAAAATAAATAGGACCGCTGGTTCATTCCTCTTCAATTATGTGTGCTGAAACTTCTTTCTCATATGTCTATTGCCACTGTCCCTTAGACGGGAAGGCAGCATGCTATAGATTCGAGGCATTGATACAGTATCTTCTGCAGCATATTACCGTGATCTAGGATTCAATATCCCTGAATACAACAATCTCTGCACCAAGAACATTGAGTCTATTAGTGAAACCTTTTTTATCTCCACAGTTCAACTTTGTTGGTAAGATTTTAGGACCCCAGGGGAACACAATCAAGCGCCTCCAGGAGGAAACTGGAGCAAAGATCTCAGTATTGGGCAAAGGTTCCATGAGGGACAAGGTGAAGGTAAGAATGGAGGGAGGAGTTGACAGGGTACATGTGGAGAAGAGTCCTTTTGTAACAAACAGCAGTGATTGAATGTGCAGAATTCATTGTTAGTTTTTACGCTGTTGAATTTCAGGAGGAAGAGCTGAGAAAGGGTGGTGAGCCCAAATATGCTCATCTGGGCATGGAACTGCATGTCTTCATAGAGGTGTTTGCTCCTATACCTGAGGCATACCTGCGCATGGCTCACGCCATGGACGAGGTCAAGAAGTTCCTCATCCCTGTAAGTATCCCAGGGAGCTTCCTGCTTCAACCACCGCTATTTCAGGTTGTGATATATGGGCCTAGCTATTCGGTCTATGGTAACTTGGCAATGGTCCAAGATTTTCCATGCTACTGCCGTGTTATAATCTCTGACCTGTCATGTTAATGGAGCTACTCTCTTTACTCTTTATAAGCAGGACACCATGGATGGTATATGCCAGGATCAGTTCATGGAGATTGGCTACCTGAATGGCGGTCAAGATTCACAATCCAGGGGACGAGGGGGCCCTCCAGGCAGGGGCAGGGGAGCACCCCCACCCAATTCAGTAGGAGCCAGGTAGGACTCGCAGTGCCTGACAACCCCTTACCTTTCAAGACCAAAAGCCTTCACAATCCTACAAAGTTTAATTCACTATGATTTATTTCTTCAGGGGGCGAGGAATGCTACCTCGTGGAGGAGCCCCTCGTGGAGGCACCCAACGTGGTGGAGCTTCCCGAGGAGGACCTCCCAGGGGTGGGTCGGCCAGAGGGGCTCCAGCTGGCCGAGGTGGACCCCCCTCTACACCTGCTAGAGGAGGCACTACACCCCGTTCCAGACCACCCACCCCAGGGACACCAAGGATGCTCCCGTCCCCAGCCCACTCCCACCAGCAGCACCAGCACCAACATGCCCCACCACCCAAGGCTGAGGCCTACAATGAATATGTAAGTCAAACCACTCAATTGTTAAGTCATTGGGTTCTATACCTACTTTCTTTCAGAACTGAAGAGCTGTCAGTTTAACATTTTATTGTCTATTCACCATGGGTGACAGGTCACTTCATTCATGGGTTTAAGCCCCATCTAGTCCACTTGACTGTTTTATTCTGACATGCTAGTAGCATTCTGTTTTACATGTACCTCGTCATTCTGTGGTAATAGTGGCGTGTGTTGTCTTCATTTCCCCAGCCTGCCTATGAAGAAAGCTACGCTGAGCCTGCATATGAAGGTTATGACAACTATTACAGTCAACAACCTCCACAAGCGTAAGTCTTACTCATAATATAATGGTTAAAACAATGACGTGGCCAATCCTCAGTAGAAGATTGTAAGAGCAGACTTTTTTTTACCCCAGCATTTTGCATTTGAATTGTCATAGGAAATATTGAGGTCAAGATGGTTAGGCTGGATTTCAGCAGCCAACCCAGCCTCTCTGGTTCAGAGGTGATGGGTTAAATGCGGAAGACAAGTTTCGGTTGAATGCGTTGTTGTGCAACTGACTCGGTATCCCGCTTTCCCTGGTGATTTCAATTTCCGGAAACTTTTGTAATTAAGCTGATAGATTGTGCCATGTTTTCAAGTGAATGCTTTGGGGCCCCAGACATTTTACCCTTGCAATATTCAATGTAGTATCAGTCTGTCTCAAAAGGCTCTGACGTTCTCTTTACAGGGACACAGAGTACTATGACTACGGACATGGAGAGGCTCAGGAGGCTTATGAACCCTATGGTAAGATGGCAATAAATTAATGGTCTAAGTAAATATTTTTTCATACATTTTCAAATAATGAAACTGACATTGTTGGTCCAAACTGGTCCTGTGTCCATGTGTTGTACTCTGTTGTGACATATTTGACCACCACTCTTTTTGTCACACTGCATGTATCCAAACATTGACCTAGGCTTGGTGTTTGTTTCTCTGTAGCCCAAGATGATTGGGAGGGTTCCTGGTCCTCCACTGGAGGCAAAGCCCCTCCAGCGAGGCAGGATAAGAGGGGGGCCTACAGAGAGCATCCATACGGAAGATACTGAACAGTCTCCGGTAGAGGGTTGCCATGGCAACTGTCTCCCATTGTAACTCACTTAACTCTCCAAAGTAATTTCCCTAAATGTTTTTCTTTTAAATTTTCTGTATTTTTTTTGTTTTTTAATGATTTGAGAGCAGGACAACTGGATGTATCGTATCGAGTGGGCGTAGCAAGCGAATGCAAGGATTTGGATAATACGTTATCATTCAATGTTTCCACTGCATCATTGACAGTTTTAAGATCTAATTTAATGGTTACTTAGAGAAACGTGATACCTTGTATAGTGTTAAATGTTATTTTGAAGGTTTGTTTCAGTTTGTCTTGAAATGATTTGTGGCAGTTGCAGTCTCATTTAGGCTGCATTTCTAAAGTATTTTTTAGCTAAAACTTGATTAATGACGTCAATGTAACATCGGCAACTAGATTAAGAATATATGGGGAAGAACCAAAATAATTTTCTAGACAAATCATTTTTGCAGAAACTAACATTCCCTATAGAGGCATAGATTTCAATGTTTTTTTCTTTTCTTAGGGTTTTGAAATCTAGCCTTATTAGACACTGAGACAGTCTGTCCTAAAATATCTCCTTTAAGTATTTTCAATTCGACTTGGTTGTAAGTACATTCTACTTTAGATAACTTTTGCTTGGCTTACTTTCTACATCTTATTGGGCTGACTTTGATAGAAATGCTGATAAATTACTCACTTTGAGTGGTTCTACAAGAATTTGGACATGGTCCTCACATGGTCTTCATGTAAGGGAAAACTGCAACCATCTCAATATTATATGCATACACTTAAGAAAGTTCTGTATATTGCTTTCTAAAGTTGTGCCGTCTCCAAAATGCATAGTGCTACGTACATGTGTACTCTTGCCTAAATAGGATACTAAATATATCCAAAAAATGTTTCTCTGCAGTGCGTTGTATCAATAAAGCCTCATTTGTTTTGTTTTTTTATCAAACTAAACCTGGTATTTTGCTTTTGTTGTATAGTAATGCCTTCCACTTCTAATAAAACTGATTCTCGTTGAGGATTTTCACAAAACTCCTAAACAATCACCAGAATATTGTATGTACATAGGAGACAAAAGCAACCAAAAAGAACATCTGCTTTACTTTGATAAAGAGCACGTCCTCTTCATCTCTCTGTATTAAAAAGGATCTAGAAGAGACTCGTTATGTCACCTAAAATAAAGATGGTACCTTAATCAAGGTAATGTATTTCCAAATACTTCGCTTGAGAAGGGTATAGTGCTTGGACTTGTAGTATTTGAAATCAATCGTTACAACGGAACATTTCCTCAAGCTTCCCAATGAGCCATGTATTTTTAGTCCTTTGAAATAACTGATTTTCAACCGTATTTACAATCAAGCTTGCAGGGATCTTACTTGACTTTGATGCAAAGTCATGCTGGCTGGTTTTATTAAAGAAAAATATCGCAGTGCAGAGGAGAGGATGCTAAAAGCCAAAAGATCACGTCAAGAAGGTAAAACTAACCCCAACTGTCATTTGTTAGATATTTTTTGTCTTATGCTCAAAATGCTAGAACCTGCTAGTCAACCCAAACCAGTTGTCCAAAACTGCGTGACTGAAAAATATGTCTCAAATAAAATAGCTGTACAAAATTATTAGAAATGATTGTAATGCAACTCTTGCTAAAATTGAACGCAGTTTATGGTCCAATCATTTAAAATGCCTTCTGCCTTTTTTTTTATTTTAGAATACTGTTAAAATGTTCAGCATTTGTAGCAATCTTTAAGTCATGGTTACAAAAAATAAATTGACAACCTCAGCTTGAGTTGCATGACTTTTGCAGTGAAATATTAGTTTTGCATGAATGATTGTCCAATTTAAACTACATGTAGTTGTCAACAGCACTTGCACATGGGTCTCATTTGTATTTCTGTCCGCAGGTATTCTGAGTTAGTCCTTCTGGGTTTGAGAAAGGCATTGGACTTGAGCTGAATGTCCTCATGGTAAGTATTCTCTTCAGCAATATGTAATTTAAAAATGCTCAAGCTGCTACAGTATTTGTTTTGACTATTAATAAAATAAAACTGATGAAATCAAGAATGACCCAAGTCTGCCAACTGAGTGTACCTCAGATTCTGCATTTGCTTGTTGAATTTGGCCAGAAAGTGCTTAGTCCCCTTCACAACCAACTGCAAGGTTTTTGAATGGACCCTCGGGCTGACTTTTGTCCGTCTCTAGTAGAAAATCAAACCAGGGTTGTGATGTAGTACTTTCTGATGGACTGGAGGAAATGTTGGGTTTTTCCCAATGATATTTGATAAAGGTTTACCTCAATCTGTCACTTTAAGAAGTGCTCTGTTTTCATGCCGTGTGACTGAATTAAAAAATGTATTTTCAACAGGTATAATCCTGTGAAAGGCCTTAGACTGCACTGATAAAAGGCTCCTGGCAGTCTGGCGTTTTGTTGGCGATTTAAATGTCTGGACTGCCAAGGTTTCTTTCGCTCGAGATTCAACCGTTTGTTAGAAATGATGATAAAAGAATGAGCTCCTTCCATCACTTCAGCATAATGGTACTCCCTGGAATACAGTTGATTCTCGCCCAGTCTCCAGAGAAATCAACATTCGGCCTACAGTGCATTCAACTTAAGTTGGGATGAAATCATGGTCTGGTTCCCGACAAAGCAGCTTGGAGAATGCTCCAAGAGTACAGTACGAGGAACTGAGTTGGTGTGTCATCTTCCTTTGGCTCCTGATAGATTTCTGTGACTAAACATTTTTTTACCTCACTTTTTACATTTTTAAATATGTTGACATTTTGTGTATTTGTGAAATTGTAGTTGCCACAGGAAGTTCTTGGATGTTTTCTGTACAGACTTAATTTTATATATCTGAAATAAATCCCAATATCCTGACTGCTGTTTCTTAATTGTGTTGGTACGGGTGTTTTGCGGCTCTTAAAAGGTAAATTCTTCAGCTACCATCATTATTATATTTAAATATAGCCTTGGTTACTGTATATATGGACAAACATCTCTTATCATGGGCCTAATCTCTTCCCTTACTAAATAAACACCATCTCTCTGGGTACCAGGTGTCTGGAATGGCAGCGTTGTGAGTGGTTGCTCTGCTCGGTTTCTCGCGCTCTTATTTTCTGTCCACTGTGGGGAATCTGGGTAGTGATGTCTGGCCCCATTCTGTAAGGAGTAAGGTGATCGGCATAATATTGACAAAGGGGAGAAGGATAAAGGAATGTGATTTTAAGACATTAGTTTACTGGAGCAGCGACCCTTTAGTTGGGACAAACGGGTAGCAACAAGTGAATGCTCAATGCAGCATCTAGTGAAGTTGTTGAACTCAATGGAGCATTTTAGTCGAGTAGTGGTGGAAGAAGTACCATGAGTCACCCAGTAAAGTACTACTTGAGTAAAAGTATTTGTTTTAAATCTACGTAAGTATCAAGTAAAACTGCAAATCATTTTATGTTCCTTATTAAGCAAATCAGATCCCATTTGTTTAATTTCTGAAAGGCAGGGGCACAGTGCAACACGCATACTAATGACGCATGTGTGTTTAGTAAGTCCGCCAGATCACAGGCAGATGGGATGACCAGGGATGTTCTTTTGATATGCGCATGAATTGGATCCTTTTCCTGTCCTGCTAAGCATTCAAAATGTAGTGTACTTTTGGATAATGGAAAATTATATGTAGTAAAATTACATTTTCTTTAGGAATGTGGTCAAGTTAAAGTTGTCAAGTATAAATGGTAAAGTAGATACCCCCCCCAAAATGACCTAAGTAAATATTCTTTAAAGTACTACCTAAGTACTTTAAACCACTGCAGTCGAGACAGGTTGCTGAGACAATGCTCTTAGCAGCTGGAAAATACGGAGAGGTCGCTAGACTGAAACAGCAGCAAATCAGTGCCTAGTGATTACAATTTTGGAGATCTGTGCCGAAGTATTCACGCAAGATTTGTGATCATATACAAATGTAGGCAATATTTTGAAATTTTAGTAATGTTATACATGTTTGGGCTTCTTGCAGTCAACAAATAATTTGTAATTATGTTTCGGCCCCCTGACCATCCACTCAAGGAAAAAAATTGGCCCACGACTAGATGATCCCTGCGCTAGAATTTATAAGATTGAGCCAGGTGCTGTGGTCTGTTTTACATATCAGACGATTTTAGGGTGATCTGATTTAAAATCTATCAACATTATCAGAATATATGCACTAACAGATGGTTCATCCATTGTTGGCAGGCTGTATGTTATCTGACACTGAGAAAAGCTCCTGTTGTCATTGGGCTGAGCAGTCCCTTAGAGGGCTGAACCAGAGGGCACTTCAGCAGGATGGAAATAAACAGTGGGGAATCATCTGTGACCTTTTGAAAGGAATTAAAATATGTACATATAATTTAATCTGAGGCCAACCTTCCAAATGCATATGCTGTTCTGTCTCCAAGGTTGTCATCAATTCTCAAATTTTACTATTACCCCTGTGACCTCAAACGGCAAGCAATGCACAATGTCATTGTCAGATTGGATCGAGACATCAGTTATTTGATTTCCTGAGGGTCATGGTCAGAAACAAAATGTTGCTGTTCCCACTGATTATTTGGGTTCAAGTTGACAACCTAAAAATAGTTAGAAATGGCTCTAAGGGACATGCTGCTGATTAGATTTGAGTAGATATTTCAAACTAAAAGTTGAGGATTTATCTGGATTCATCATTCACATGATGCACTTGTATGTAAATCTTAACCATTACCATAGATACAAATTAGGGAAACTGGTATGTATCCAATCCCCAGACCAACTAAATGCTGACACTTATAGGTGGGAAAAGAAATACAACATATCTATAAACCACTATTTGAATAGCTGTCAAAGAACTGGACAGGTGAAAATAAATTCCCAGGAGCCATCCACCACATTGCATTCACTTGTCCTGTCTTACCAGTTATTAATGAGAGGATGCAGGAACGCTTGAACATCTATAGGTTGATGCGCGTGAGATGCAGATCTATGCAAAAGTACAGTCAATGAATTCATACATTGAACAATGTATACTAGGCCTACTTATGTTGATCTGATCATAACAGCAAAGCAATGTGAAGTTTATAGACTGATTTGTTTTATATAGGTCTGCTTACTCGCGGTTTATGCAGTCACTTCATCCCTACCTACATGTAGAAATTACCTCTAACCTATATCCCCGCACACTGACTCGGTATATAGCCTTTAGTTTATTTGGTAAATATTTTCTTAACTCTTTGAACTGCACTGTTGGTTAAGGGCTTGTAAGTAAGCATTTCACGGTAAGGTCAACGCTTGTTGTATTATGGTAAAATTGTTAACTCGTGAATCTCCAAATTAAAATTAGGACGTAATATGTAAATACAGTATTACCACAGAACGACGAGATATAATTAACTGGATTTATAAATATGAAGCATCCGCTTGGCGTTTCCACTAAACTACCAAATTTGGTAGTGGAGAGGAAGCTCAGCCGCCGGCCAGTGGGAGAAGATGGGGGAAAATTTTGATTTTGGCCTACATTCTGAACATATTCTCATCGATGAAACATTTACTCTCAATACAGTTTTCTATTCCCAAAGATGTAATCTGTTATGAACAGAGTGGACTAGATTTAGTAGATTTTACACTTTGCCAGAGTTTAAAAAAAAATCCGTTTAAAAGGAGTACAAAGGCGAATTGAGTTATTGCACAAGTGTACTTCACATAGTATCCGTTTCCTACCGGAAATATGCAAATGTCTGCTAGAACGAGCCAATAGGACCTCGCTAGCTCGTGCTTGGCTCTGCCCATCTATTTGCTTGTTCTACCCACCATGACGCATCTGTTCCCATTGGAAACGGCAGGCTGTGGTCTATTTTGGTTTAGTTATACACATATTTGGTATTGCATGATGTCTCTTCAAAGAAACACTCCTCTCCCACATGTCACGATGTCCTCATCACGTCCCCATGCTATCACACATCTGTAGTACCTCAACACAATGATCAACTTCGTTTATTATAATGGGGAACGTGCATTTTTCTCAACAAATGCTCAGAAAGTTTGTGTTGTGTAACCTGCTACTTCATATACTGCAACCGCATTTGAGATAAAATCCCTGTCCAAACCTCGGTAAGCTTACATTTTGTATGATTTGGGTAACGTTAGCTAGCTAATAGCTAGCCATTATGCTGTCTGTTTATATGGTAGGCCGCAGTCTTTGGTATTTTGTCGAGCATGCATTTTTACTGTCTTGCCGGAAAGACTGGTTTGGCGGAAAGACGCGTTTTTATCTAGTGCACGTTACGATAAGATGCATGGTACTTGTGTAATATATGTATGACCTGTCGCATCATTGATGAAACTCGGTTTTGTATGTCGGTTCCCGGAAAATATGTTGGTCTCGCCTCATGAGTAAATGTGGTTCCTTCTTTGCCTGACAGGTGTGGCATATCAAGAAACTGATTAAACAGCATGATCATTACACAGGTGGACCTTGTGCTGAGGCATCGGTTAGCAGATATTTCTAGACTTGCAGTATGTTTGTTCAAATTGTACTCAGGCCAGTTATTATCGGGTGGATAAATAGCAAATCACTCTTTCATCTGTCAATGTTTCGCTTAATATGCCTTATAAACATGATCTTTGATTTGAGTATTGTAAATGAAAAATAACCTTTATGGTTGAAATGTAAAGTGCCCAATCTTAAATTGACTACTGTCCATGACATCACCGGGCTGCAGTATATCATAGCATTGCTAAATGACCATATTTCTTTTGAGCGGTGATGCCTATAGAAATAAGAAAATGAACCAACTTTTCTAATCACCAGGGTGATTTCCTACAGTTTGATCAGTTTAAAGAAAGAGTAGCGCTCAGACACACAAATATACAAGACGAAGAGAAACGTGGGGGTGTCTGCGATGGCAGGTGGACAGAGAGGGGTCAACCGCACTGCTTACTGCAGGTCTCCAATAAACAGTGAGCCAGGCTCGGTCAGCAATGACAACCACTCTACCAGCTCCCCAGTCACAGGTGTTTGCTCTCGGACAAGGTGAGGGGATATTGGGATCGTATGGGTTGACTGTGTACTACATAGAACACTGTGACATGTTGTAAGAGTGTTTCTTTATTCCTTGATTATAGACAGCTGTTTTTTTTGCATAGAGTGTAGGCCCATACCACAGTCCTGCTGTTGTGGAGAGTGAGAATAGTAATAAGCTATAGTCTTTAGATATCAACCTGTAGTAACACAAAGTAATCTTTTGTTTTGAAAGCCCTGTGTGTTGTACCGTTAGGATTGGCTCGGGTACGAGCCTATCCAGTCCCCCGTTGGCAGCCCAGACCGTGGTTCCTGTGAAGCACTGTAAGATCCCAGAGTTATCCATGGACACAAAACGTTCTGTTCAAGCTGCACTTGTTCTTCTGCCACCTCAGTGCCCTCTTTGTCCACTATGTCAACATCTACAAGACTCACCTCGCTGGTGAGTTCACCCACTCTCACTGACTGATGATGTTCTGTGATTTTGGTGCTGTTTGTTGTCTGTCTAATTTGGCTTTTAGGGTTCATGGCTGACTTTGGGAGATGATTGGTTTGTTTGATTGTGTGTGGTGACTTCATTACCATTGTAGGGTCAGCGATAGCTTAGGTTGCAGACTGTATGGTAAATGCACATCACTCACTCTAGTTAACGACCACAAACTCCGACATAAAGAGTAAAAAACAAAATATACTTTATTCCAGAGGTTTCCAGTATGTACAGCAGTGGTCACCAACCGTTTCTGAGTCAAGATTACTTTCGCAGTCAAAAAGCAAGCTGAGATCTACCGCTCAGAATAAATTTTAAAAAATAACATTAACCTAAAACTGTTCTGTAGGAATGAGGGTTGTGCAGTATGCCTAATACATTGTGACAGTATATTGGCTATGTCTGGCTTGCCAGTATTGTTCTTCTCAGACCATATTATATTTCAAAGCTTTGATTAAAAAAAACACATTTTTTTGTTTATTGTAGCACTTGCGAGGGACAGCTGAGCATAATTTGCCTTTTTATTTTACTGGACTGATGGTCTACATCTGATGGTCATGCTGCTTTCAAGTTTCCGTTTTGGATGACCGTTCAAAGATATTCTTCCCAGCTGGATCTACTTTTTGTCGGCGTTCCCAGTTGTCTTGAACGCACTGAAGTTGTAGATTTCCGAGTTCCCAGTTGTTTTGAACACAACATTAGTCTCAGCGGCGGAGAGAGCAGCAGAGGGTCCTACTCTTACGGTCCCTACTCTCTCCTTCCTTTCCTCCGGTGAGACTGACGAGAGAGAGGGGGGACACCATCTTCCACCTGACTGGCAAAACTCTAGTCGCACCGCATCTGCCTCATGCACAAATCCATATTGTGCCTATGACCAGAGAAAGTGAAATATTTCTCAATATTGAAAGACATGATGAGCAGCTAAGAATAATACAAATGCAGGATATTGACACTTGGCTACTCATTCATTGCAGTGGAAGTAGGGAGAAGCATGTTTTGTAATAGTGTTGAATAAAAACTTACATGAACTCTCTTCTGTATTATTTGACAGTCTCACTGGTCATGGTTTTAAAACTCACATAGGTTAGTATTACATTTGCTGTGGTTGTGGACGCTGTAGGCACGATGATTTGAGCTATCCGATTGGCCAGCGCAGTAGGCGCACTCTATTTAGCCACAGACCTCCCGGTCTGCCGGGTAGGCGGAGTCTGTCCTTTCAGACAAATGAAATGGTTAAAAATTGGAACACTTTGCCAACCGGTTCGCAGGGCTTCTGAATCAAGTGTACCTACCGCCAACAGCGCAACACGAAAAAAAAGAGTGGAAGCAATTATGTCTATCGTTGGCTTTTCTACAAACATTTCGGAAATAGACTAGGAATGTTTTGAAGATCGATCAGTCGATCGTGATCAACTGGTTGGCGACCACTGGATAGATATACATGCATACACACGCACAATACTAGTCAAAAGTTTGGACACACCTACTCATTCAAGGGTTTTTCTTTATTTGTACTATATTCTACATAATATAATAATAGTGAAGACAAACTATGATATAACACACATGGAATCATGTAATAACCAAAAAAGTGTTAAACAAATCAAAATATGTAAGTTTATATTTGAGGTTCTTCAAATTAGCTATCCTTTGCCTTGACGACAGCTTTACACACTTGGCATGCTCTCAACCAGCTTTACCTGGAATGCTTTTCCAACAGTCTTGAAGGAGTTTACACACATGCTGAGCACTAGTTGGCTGCTTTTCCTTCACTTTGCGGTCCAACTCATCCCAAACCATCTCAATTGGGTTGAGGAAGGGTGATTGTTGAGGCCACTTCATCAGTCTCCTAAGTCTAACCCTTACCCAACCTGGAGGTGTGTTGGGTCATTGTCCAGTTGAAAAACAAATGGTAGTCCCACTAAGCGCATACAAGATGGGATGGCGTATTGCTGTGGTTTCCATGCTGGTTAAGTAGGTGTGTCCAAACTTTTGACTGGTTGTGTGTGTGTGTGTGTGTGTAAACTCAGCAAAAAAAGAAACGTCCTCTCGCTGTCAATTGCTTTTATTTTCAGCAAACTTAACATGTAAATATTTGTATGAACATAACAAGGTTCAACAACAGATGTAAACTGAACAAGTTCCACAGGCATGTGACTAAGATAAATGGAATAATGTGTCCCTGAACAAAGGGAGGGTCAAAATCAAAGTAACAGTCAGTATCTGGTGTGGCCACCAGCTGTATTAAGTACTGCAGTGTATCTCCTCATGGACTGCACCAGATTTGCCAGTTCTTGCTGTGAGATGTTACCCCACTCTTCCACCAAGGCACCTGCAAGTTCCTGGATATTTCTGGGTGGAATGGCCCTAGCCCTCACCCTCCGATCCAATAGGTCCCAGACATGCTCAATGGGATTGAGATCCGGGCTCTTCGCTTGCCATGGCAGAACACTGACATTCCTGTCTTGCAGGAAATCATGCACAGAACGAGCAGTATGGCTGGAGGGTCATGTCAGGATGAGCCTGCAGGAAGAGTACCACATGAGGGAGGAGGATGTCTTCCCTGTAACGCTCAGCATTGAGATTGCCTGCAATAACAACAAGCTCAGTCCGATGATGCTGTGACACACCGCCCCAGACCACTTACCCTCCACCTCCAAATCGCTCCAGAGTACAGGCCTCAGTGTAATGCTCATTCCTTTGACGATAAACGCGAATCCGACCATCATCCCTGGTGAGAGAAAAACCACGACTCATCAGTGAAGAGCACTTTTTGCCAGTCCTGTCTGGTCTAGCGACCGTGGGTTTGTGCCCATAGGCAACGTTGTTGCCGGGGATGTCTTGTGAGGACCTGCCTTACAACAGGCCTACAAGCCCTCAGTCCAGCCTCTCTCAGCCTATTGTGGAAAGTCTGAGCACTAATGGAGGGATTGTGTGTTCCTGGTGTAACTCGGGCCGTTGTTGCCATCCTGTACTTGTCCTGCAGGTAAGATGTACCGATCCTGTGCAGGTGTTGTTACACGTGGTCTGCCACTGCGAGGATGATCAGCTGTCCGTCCTGTCTCCCTGTAGCGCTGTCTTAGGCGTCTCAAAGTACGGACATTGCAATTTATTTCCCTGGCCACATCTGTAGTCCTCATGCCTCCTTATAGCATGCCTAAGGCACGTTCACGCAGATGAGCAGGGATCCTGGGCATCTTTCTTTTGGTGTTTTTCAGAGTCAGAAACGCCTCTTTAGTGTCCTATAAGTTTTCATAACTGTGACCTGAATTGTCTACCGTCTGTAAGCTGTTAGTGTCTTAACGACCGTTCAACAGGTGCATGTTCATTAATTGTTTATGGTTCATTGATCAAGCATGGGAAACGGTGTTTAAACCCTTTACAATGAAGATCTGTGACGTTATTTGGATTTTTACGAATTATCTTTGAAAGACAGGGTCTTGAAAAAGGGACGTTTCTTTTTTTGCTGAGTTAAAATATATATATACACACACACACACACACAGTACCAGTCAAAACTTTGGACACACCTACTTTACCAGCATGGCTACCCCAGCAATATACACTGCTCAAAAAAATAAAGGGAACACTTAAACAACACAATGTAACTCCAAGTCAATCACGCTTCTGTGAAATCAAACTGTTCACTTAGGAAGCAACACTGATTGACAATACATTTCACATGCTGTTGTGCAGATGGAATAGACAACAGGTGGAAGAAGGTTTGCTGTGGCAAGAAGGTTTGCTGTGTCTGTCAGCGTAGTGTCCAGAGCATGGAGGCGCTACCAGGAGACAGGCCAGTACATCAGGAGACGTGGAGGAGGCCGTAGGAGGGCAACAACCCAGCAGCAGGACCGCTACCTCTGCCTTTGTGCAAGGAGGAGCAGGAGGAGCACTGTCAGAGCCCTGCAAAATGACATCCAGCAGGCCACAAATGTACATGTGTCTGCTCAAATGGTCAGAAACCGACTCCATGAGGGTGGTATGATGGCCCGACGTCCACAGGTGGGGGTTGTGCTTACAGCCCAACACCGTGCAGGACGTTTGGCATTTGCCAGAGAACACCAAGATTGGCAAATTCGGCACTGGCGCCCTGTGCTCTTCACAGATGAAAGCAGGTTCACACTGAGCACATGTGACAGAGTCTGGAGACGCCGTGGAGAACGTTCTGCTGCCTGTAACATCCTCCAGCATGACCAGTTTGGCAGTGGGTCAGTCATGGTGTGGGGTGGCATTTCTTTGGGGGGCAGCACAGCCCTCCATGTGCTCGCCAGAGGTAGCCTGACTGCCATTAGGTACCGAGATGAGATCCTCAGACCCCTTGTGAGACCATATGCTGGTGCGGTTGGCCCTGGGTCCCTCCTAATGCAAGACAATGTGGCTGGAGTGTATCAGCAGTTCCTGCAAGACGAAGGCATTGATGCTATTGATGCCCGCCCGTTCCCCAGACCTGAATCCAATTGAGCACATCTGGGACATCATGTCTCGCTCCATCCACCAACGCCACGTTGCACCACAGACTGTCCAGGAGTTGGCTGATGCTTTAGTCCAGGTCTGGGAGGAGATCCCTCAGGAGACCATCCGCCACCTCATCAGGAGCATGCCCAGGCGTTGTAGGGAGGTCATACAGGCACGTGGAGGCCACACACACTGCTGAGCCTCATTTATACTTGTTTTAAGGACATTACATCAATGTTGGATCAGCCTGTTGTGTGTTTTTCCACTTTAATTTTGAGTGTGACTCCAAATCCAGACCTCCATGGGTTGATAAATTTGATTTCCATTGATAATTTGTGTGATTTTTTTTGTCAGCACATTCAACTATGTAAAGAAAAAAGTATTTAATAAGAATATTTCATTCATTCAGATCTAGGATGTGTTATTTTAGTGTTCCCTTTATTTTTTTGAGCAGTGTATAATATTGCATTTAGAAAGTATTCAGACCCTTTGACATTTTTGCTACGTTACAGCTGTATTCTGAAATGTATTAAATCTTTTTTCCCTCATCTGTCACGCCCTGGTCTAAGTATTTTGTGTTTTTCTTCAGGTATTGGGTCAGGCCAGGGTGTGGCATGGAGTTTTTGTATTGTGGTGTGTTTTGTCTTGGGGTTTTGGTGTGTATGTTAGTGGGATTGTAGCTTAGTGGGGTGTTCTAGGAGAGTCTATGGCTGTCTGAAGTGGTTCTCAATCAGAGGCAGGTGTTTATCGTTGTCTCTGATTGGGAACCATATTTAGGCAGCCATATTCTTTGGTTGTATTGTGGGTGATTGTCCTTAGTGTCTTGATGTCCTTGTTCCTGTCTAGGTTAGGTTACACCAGTATAGGCTGTTTCGGTTTTCATTACGTTTATTGTTTTTTGTAGTAATTGTATTTAGATTCGTGTTACGTTTGTTTATTAAAACATGGATCGTAATATACACGCTGCATTTTGGTCCGATCCTTGCTACACCTCCTCTTCCGAGGAGGAGATAGAAGAAAACCGTTACATCATCAATCTACACACAATATTAAAGCAAAAACTTTTTATTTTTATTTTTTAGAAATGTTTGCTGATTTATAAAAATAAACTATCACATAAGCATTCAGATCCTTTACTCAGTACTTTGTTGAAGCACCTTTGGCAATGATTACATCCTCAAGTCTTCTTGGGTTTGACCCATCAAGCTTGGCACACATCTATTTGGTGAGTTTTTCCCATTCTTCTCTGCAGATTCTCTCGAGCTGTCAGGTTGGATGGGGAGCGTCGCTGCTCAGCTATTTTCAGGTCCCCCCCAGAGATGTTCGATCGGGTTCAAATCCGGCCTCTTGCTGGGCCACTCAAGGACATTCAGAGAATTATCCCAAAGCCCCTCCTGCGTTGTCTTGGTTGTGTGCTTACGGTCATTGTCCTGTTCTAAGGTGACATTTCAGCCCCCCAGTCTGAGGTCCTGAGCGCGCTGGAGCAGGTTTTCATCAATCGCTCTGTACTTTGCAGCGTTCATTCTTCCCTCGATCCCGAATACTCTCCCAGTCATTGCTACTGAAAAACATCCCCACAGCATTATGCTGCCACCACCATGCTTCTCCTTGGGGATGGTGGCAGATTTCCTCCAAATGTGACGCTTGGCATTCAGGCCAAAGAGTTCAATCTTGCTTTCATCAGACCAGAGATTCTTGTTTCTCATGGTCAGAGTCCTTTAGGTGCCTTTTGGCAGACTCCAAGCTGGCTGTTGTGTGCTTTTCATTGAGGAGTGGCATCCGTTTGGCCGCTCTACCATGAAATCCTCATTGGTGGAGTGCTGCAGAGATGGGAGAACCTTCCAGAAAGACAACCATCTCCAAAGGGGAACTCTGGAGCTCTGTTGAGCTCAAGCTCTGCTCTTTACTTTCATTTTGGGGCACCACGAGAGTGGTTGTTTAGAGTTACCATCTCCCGAATTAAACTCTAAAGGTCTTTACCTATCTCATCCACAAAACAGTCAATGTATTTATCATAACCTTGTATCATATCATCATTCTGAACAGTCGTAACCTCCTTGCATCTGCAAAAACCCCAGCCTTACTTATGATTCAGTACTACACAAATTGGTTTAATTATTTATTTACTAGCTAGCTAAATGATAACACAGGATAAACATACACACCTAATACTAGGGTTGCACCGATATGACATTTTTGGCTGATACTGATATCCAACATTTAACTTGCCAAAAAACCTGATCCCGATATTTAAAATTTTAGTGACCTTTTGAGCATTCTAGTATAGTTGAAATAAACACACACACTGACCAAAATGTTGTTTTGTTGGTATTTACGTATGTCCCCATTACCAGTAAGACATAATGAAAAGCTATTTCTTTCACTTGCCTGCTGTGGTCTTTCGTTGTTCAGTCGTTTCATTCTTAACCAGGATATCAAATCAAATTTGGTCACATACACCGAATACAACAGGTGTAGACCTTAGTGAAAGGCTTACTTACAAGCCCATAACCAACAATTCAGTTTAAAAAAAAGAAGAAATAAAAGTAACATGATTAAAGAGCAGCACTAAAATAACAATAGCAAGGCTATATACGGGGGGTACCGGTACAGAGTCAATGTGCGAGGACATCGGTTAGTCGAGGTAATATGTACATGTAGGTAGTTATTAAAGTGATTATGCATAGATAATAACAGAGTAGCGGCATCGTGGGGGGAGGGGTGGCAATGCAAATAGTCTGGGTAGACATTTGAATAGATGTTCAGGAGTCTTATGGCTAGCGGGTAGAAGTTGTGGTCTGTTTTAAGGTCTTAGCCACATCGACTGCAGAGAACGTGGTCACAGTCGTCCGGAACAGCTTTTCAGATATTTTATCTGATCAATTAGTCTTCGAATTAATTAATTATTTACTTTCCTCACGTTAGTCTCATTCCAAACGTCGTAAATTGTTGGTTCAAATATTCAGTCGTGAAGCTAATAGCAGTGACACCTATAGAAAGTAGCTCACAGATGTTAATTTCAACAATACGGTGTACCTCTGGTAGGGCAACATCTGAAAAATAGCGCCTACTTGGTAGTGTGTACCGGGGCTCGAGGTGCTTGACCAGTCGGCAAAAGCCAACATCATCCACGACAGAACGGTTGATTGTCAAGGGCAATGAATTCCATTATCTTGTCGTTTTTATGGATTTCACCTTTGAGTTGTCTCGTTGACATTTTCTTACTCTTTCAAATGACTGCTCGACTTGAACCTGTTTAGGTGTTCAAGTGCGCTTAGTTTTTTTCTGCTTTTGTTCTAAGTAGTTGCTGAACGTCTGGGGATGATGCTCTTTCAAATGAGTAATTAGGTTTCTGGTATTGAACGATTTCACTTTCTCCCCTCGGGAAATAATAGCAGCACAAACATTGCATACGGCCTTTTTGGTATCTTCCTTTGAAACTTCAAAATAGATCCACACAGCAGACATTGTAGGCTAGGTTAGGAATGGTGTGTAGCACTATTTTATGTGGTGTCATCTACGTTATATAGGTATGAACGTCAGCTTTGACATCGGCTTTAAACTAGACATCGGGCAGATGTTGGCATTTTTAGCTAAGATCGGCCGATTCCAATATGCTTACCGATATATCGTGCATCCCTACTTAATACCTAGCGGACTGGCACAATATGGCGGCTTGTTACAAAAAGACATGTAGGGCGAGAGAGGGACAGAGACATAATACTTTGGTACATTTAGAAACTACTCTCACAATAATCATATACTTTGCACACCGCTGCCCGTTTTGGAGTAAGAAATCATGAATGTATTTACGCGTGAATGCCTTGGTTTGCCGTGTATCTCTGTCGGAACCAAGCCTTCTTGGAAAGGGGTTTGGTTGGGTCTTTCCGCTGCACTCTTGTAATGCTCTGATTGTCCAAAAAGGTCCCCACCTGTGTTCTACTGTTGTTGTCTGGTATCCGTTGACTTGTCGTGTAGTCCTGGACAGAACTAGAGTTTATTCTACTTTCCGTTCGCTCCTGAAGCTGATTCTTTGAAGATAGGCTAGCCAGCCGTGTCAGTGGTTCCCAGTGGGGTGATGAATATAATGGTTTGAAGAGGGTAGTAGAATGCTCCCACGTAAATGAGCTTTACTTAGGACAGCTAATCAGCCGTACCAGATCATCTCAATGATGATCAATGGAAACAGGATGCCCCTTAGCTCAATTTCGAGTCTCGTAGCAATGGGTCTGAATACTTATGTAAATAAAGTATTTCTGTATTTTTTTAAATTTATTCAATTCAATTTATGCAATTCCCAGCTCTAGTATCTTCAGGTAAGTGCAATTATTTCCACAGGGATAACAAAAATGAGAACATTGTCAGATAACCGTATGGCTCCACAGATAAACTACATCTGATGAAAAGTGACAATTACAACTAGCCTTCTAGAATGTAAACAAAACCCACAAGCCCAAATAGTGGACATGAGTCGCTGCATGATCTCTTAGATAGTATCCCATAACAAAAAAAGCAAGAGAACTGGAGCAATGTATTGTACCAAACACTGAAACATGACTTAAACCAAGAAATGTCTCTATTATAAATGTAGGCAAAATCCCAAATATGCTCCCACAACCATTGTGTGAGGGTTTGTTTGTATCTGACCATATTAGGTGGACATAATGTCACTACAGATTTGATAAATGATTGACAATGTCCCGTTTATGGAGGACCGGATGTGCATATTGGCAGTGTCCATTCTTTGTACTTTGACATCTGACAAATTTGATTAACTACATCCTGAAAGTGATTCCTTTCCAAATGTTGTCACTATACTGTTATAAATGATTTCACTTCTCATGGCATGCTAACTTAGTTTTCAGTAAGTAATATGAAGTTTTGTCTGATGCAGAACTTCTACCTCTATTCAGTCATCATACTGGCTCGCAGGCTGATTGCAGCGATTGTAAAAGAGGTAGGAATTCACATTTAGCTAGTTTTGATAATATAGATTTGTTATAAACAATACAGCAATTTGCAACACTTTTACTCATGCAAGTGTTATTCTGTGATATTTCTCAATTTAATGTTTTTTTGGCACCATTCTGTTTGTTTTTTCTCAAACCCACTTGGTTCTTTTTCTGTCCCTAATACCTTATTGTCATATAACAACAAATGTCATTCCTGTCTGCCCCCCTTTTCTCTCTCAATGCCTCTCAAGGCGTCCAGAAAATCACATTGTAGGATTTTTAATGAATTTATTTGCAAATTATGGTGGAGTCTTTATGGGTGACAATTTTGTATTGTTAAACAAAATGTCTTTCTCTGAGCAATTTTATTAGTTGTTAAATTATATATATTTTTTAATGTTCTGCATAGATTGTAACTCAATATTTGTTTGATTTATTTTATATATTTATATATATTTTTTGGATTATATTTATTCGATTTTGTCATTTCTGCTCATTTTTTTATTTGAGGGTGCCATTCATTTTAGACTTATTCACTGCCCAACAACACTCACTAGTATCAACCTTCACTAGGGATCAGAGCCCTTGTCAAGTTCAACGACTCTGAACACCTCCAGTGTCTCAGAGTAACGTGATGCTCTCCATACAGCTCAAGTCGGTCATCAGTGTCGATTAGGATTCAAATGACCTGAATAGCCTGAAAGATAGCCATGTCAGTTTGGAATACGTTGTAACCTGAAAGTTCTGCAATCCCCTGTTTCCACAGGTTCGGGATGTACATTCCCTTTTTCCGGTTAAACTGCTACTGAGTGGGGCCACTCTCGCCCATCACTAACATCGGGTCGAAGGAGCTGGGCAGCGTGGGGCGCCGCCGTGACTACATGACGGCTCTGAACGAGACGTGGAAGCAGCACACCAGCCAGCTGTACGGGGTCCAGGCCATGCCCACACGCGCCTGCTGCCTCTCCCCAGACCTCAACCGCAAAGAGGTGGAGTACCTGAAGATGGACTTCAACTGGAGGATGAGGGAGGTGCTGGTCAGCTCCATGTTCAGTGCCTACTACGTGGCCTTCGTACCTGTATGGTTTGTTAAGGTGAGTAACTAATAAGTGACTTCCCAGCCTTATGTTATGTGTTGTGACGTACTAACTACTGAGATTTGAGAAAGGAGGGTCTACCGTCAGATCTCCCTTTTTTGTTTTTTTGCACCGTAGTGCAGCATTGTTATATATCGCCAATTAGGTTTGTCAACATAATCAAGAATAGATACATTGCTTGATGCCTGCAGTTGCAATGTGTCTCTGAGGGCGCTGTGTTTTTCTGGCTGCTTATTCTGGTTGTGTGCTGGTCCTCTGCAGAGCACACAATGCGTGGACAAGCGTTGGTCCTGTGAGCTCTTCATCCTGGTGTCTGTCAGTACCTCAGTCATCCTCATGAGGCACCTGCTGCCCCCACGCTACTGTGACCTGCTCCACAAGGCTGCAGCACACCTGGGCAGCTGGCACAAAGTGGACCCTTCTCTCTGTTCCAACGTCCTGCAGCACATGTAAGTACTACTAGTGAGGAGGCATCATGGCCTGAGAAGCACTGATGATATCACTGAGGGTTTGGGAGGGATTAGAATTCTGTAATTACTTTAGTAATAACATTGTTTTTAATATTGTTGTTACTCATAAGTGTCCGCTTAGGGCCCCGCGGCCCCCAGGGGCCTCCCAACCAAAAAACAAAACAAATTAGGAAATCAGTTGGTTTAAACGTACTGTTAGTATAGTAGAAAAAAACATGTGTAATTTCAAAATTTGGTAGTGCATCAGCAGTTTTTATCTTTTTAGGTCAGTCACTCAATTAGCCCATTTCATCTAACATGTTATATGTTTCTAGGTAAGTTAGTCTAGCCAGCAATCTAACCCTTGTAGTTATCGTGGCAGAATCAGGGGCCCTGATGTCGCGGGGGCCCCCATTGATTTTGTTATTCACTCAGATATCATATGAAAATGGCAAAAGTCATGGCAAAATGTGTAGAATAGCAGGAAATTAGCCTTAAAAGCTGCTGAATGTTTTCTCCATCCCTTGGCAAAATGATTTGAACTTCAGGAAATTAGCTTTACAACTGTAACATTTTCTCTACGCTGCCAAGAGGGCCACTAAAATGTTTTGCCCCCCAACCACTCTCGCTTAGGGCCCCCAAAAAGCTAGAAACGGCCCTGTTACTTGTTGTATATTCAGGGGCATCATGCACCTGCATACAGTTGGGGGCAAATACAGGAATTCATTTGAATGAGACGATGAAGTCTGGAAAGAACATTTGTTCATCCTCACTATGTTAACCCATCCAATCGTAGTCACAGGGAGAGTGGACCAGCGAATCAGGTCTTTAATTTTGCCATTGAGGGGAGTGTAGTTTTCTTTAAACAGATTCTTAAGGGCTGAGGTAAAATGTATTCCCAGATATTTGCATCCATTTGGCTTCCAAGAGAAAGGACAGACTAAACTCTGCTCATCTGATAGCTGGCTATTTAACATCTATTTGAACCCTCTTCTCTCTTTTCCTCCTACAGATGGACGGAAGAGTACATGTGGCCCCAGGGTGTCCTGGTCAAACACAATAAAAATGTATACAAGACCATAGGGCACTAGAATGTAGCTGTCCCCTCAGACGTCTCCCACTATCGCTTTTATGTGAGTAACACCAACTGCAAGACGGTTCTTGTTTGCGCCTCAGGCAGCCAAAGCTAAAGGGCTTGTTGTACTTCCAGGACATTGTTTGTTCAATAACAACATGCCTCCTCTTTTTTTTGTCTATTTTTATCCTTTAATTTTTCTTCAAGCCCTTACGAATATTGAACATCTTCATCATCTTGGAAGGTGCGATGATATTCTACCAGCTCTACTCGTTGATATGCTCAGAAAGGTGGCATCAGACGATATCCTTGGCTTTAATTCTCTTCAGCAACTACTACGCCTTCTTCAAGCTTCTCAGAGACAGAATAATCTTAGGCAAGGCACACTCATACTCCAATAGCTCAACCAACCAGAAATTAAGTTAAAGACGTAAGTTATTGCTGGTAATTTGTCTTGGAACAAGAAAACACACATGAGAGCTTTGTATTTTTCCTACAACTGTATTTTGTATCACTGTTATTGTTCTGAGCTGCCATAATAAAAAATAAACATATTTTTGTATTCCTTTTAAAGGTTCTGCCCATGATTCTTTGTGGTTGAACTGTTGTTGACCCTTGCTGTCTGATGTCTTCTCTTTCCCACTAGAGGGCTCCTTACCACACCTACAACTCTATTCCTTTATTTTCACCAACAATGTCAATATAATTCCTTTTTCAATATAGATATTAGATATAGAGTATTTTATTAACATTTAGAATGTGTCAATATCACAGCTATATTGTTTCTCATTATTTAAAAATGTGCCTATTCGCAGAAGACATGGCTCTAAAGCTGCTAATAACTTGTGAAAAATAAAACATTTTACTAGGGGCCTAAACCCACTCCAGGCTGGTGGCATTGTTCTCAAGTATTGGTTTTTTTCCAATGCTATCTTACAAAAGAATCTTCTATACAACCCTTTTTTTCTTGGCAAGCAGGTCCACCTGACAGAGCCGCATTGAATGCACTTCAGCATCTTTCAACAACGTGCTCATGGGACCTAAATGATCTGGCTTGCACTCTCCATCCATGAGCATGACCACTCAGACTTGTTGTGATGGGACAATTATAGTGCATGTTCCCGCTCATTGGATCATATCCCAGTGGAAGAAATGTTGTGTCTGGCCCTTTAAGTGCAGGATAAAGACGTATAGCTCAGTGGTGAGTGAGCTCCATTGCCGCGTCTGGGATTTTATTTGGCGTTTTCTATGTGGCTGTTGTCCACTACTCATATTATTTTTTCAATTAATCAAACGTTATGAAGAAGATGTGTATGAGATGATAAACATTCTTCAGAGGAAAGGGACGCGGTGTTCGTTTGACAGATTTTTCGTGCGTAATACACTCGGTAAGTGATCTATTGTCTTCTGATAGACGCATTTGTTCATGTAATTTATATGGTTTACTGCAAATACGCCATTGATATGTTTTATATAATGCGCTCATTTTTTCTTGTAGTTTACATTATTGCGAGTGGATTGATTTATTGCACAGCTTAGTGGTGGATCAAGTTGACTGTGTGGTTAGTGGCCATCTTTGGACCACAGTAGTCCATTGATTTAAGTTCAGATGAGGATGGCTATAGCCTATTCTGTATCCCTTTTCATTTTTCAGTGTATGAAATAATAATGAATTAACCATTATAATACAACAACCGGATATGAGATGTTCTATTTGGGCTAGGCTATAAAAAGAAGAACCGTGCGCATCAACGTCCTAGAATAAACACGTCTCTGGTCCAATCCACTGTCATTATCTCTTGCCCGTGCAGCCATCGGATAAAAACCTTTTTCATTAAATTAAATATATTTTAATATATGTAAAGCAATGTGTTTGTGGGATGCACACATATATATATTCATCTGATTTCTTGAAATTAAAAATCGTATTGGTAACAGTGAAATGTAGGTCTACAAGATCTCACTAATCACTCCCAAGTAATATAAAGTTGTGAACATAACTTCTGTCATTTTTGCCAATATGATTGATTGTCCACGTGTTTTCAGCTACATCAGTTGAAAGACTTGTTGGCAATGTGTTGTCAGACCAATTACAAGGACATGATGCATTCTAAAAATACCTCAGGGGAACTGTTTCACACAGGCTTATTACACAGGGACAGATATTCTAAAATGAATCCTCATCATTTGATGTTTTTCCCCATAAGCCTGTAGTATTACCTGGATGTGTGACTTTGTTCACCTTGAACATTCACGAAGCTAGTCAAAATGATGAATGAATATTAGGTTGTGTACATTCACCCCCTGCAGCCATCCAGCCATGAATCCTCCTGCAGTGAACCCCTTTGTTGTTTGCCAGAAGATATTGTGTCGGTGATAAGAGGTTGCTTCAATTTAGCAGCCTGGTAGTATTCAAGATACAGCAAGTGCTACCATTTGAAATGAGAGAATTTCATCAATTTGACTTTATTATATGTTTTTGTACCCCTTTTTCTCCTCAATTTCATGCTGTGTAATTGGCAGTTAGTCTTGTTTCATGGCTGCAACACCCGTACGGACTCGGTAGAGGCAAAGGTCGAGAGCCATGCGTCCTCCGAAACACAACCCAACCAAGCCGCACTGCTTCTTGACACGCCCACTTAACCCGAAGCCAGCTGCACCAATGCACTGGAAGAAACACATACACCTTGTAACCGTGTCAGCGTGCACTGTGCCCGGCCCGCCACAGGAGTCGCTATTGCGCGATGGGACATGGACAGCCCTGCCGGCAAAACCCTCCCCTAACCCGGACGATGCTGGGCAAATTGTGCACCGCCCCATGGGTCTCTCCGGCTGCGACAGAGCCTGGACTCGAACCCAGAATCTCTAGTGGCACAGCGATGCAGTGCCTTAGACCACTGCGCCACTCAGGAGACCATCAATTTGACATTTAGCAGGTCTACCAAGTAAAATATCTGTTGTTGGGTGGTGGTTCACTCTTTCCCTTTGGCGGCTTAGTCATGATTTTACATGTTCCTAGCTTACAGCCAATGGAGAAACTGTTATGCATTATACTTAACATGCATTTCCTTAGCTAAGACCCTGTGTATCCTCCAAGCCCTCTCCAGTCCTGTCAGGGAGTGGAAGTGCTAGCGCCTGACTTCCTACCGTTATTGTTGTTACAGGACGTCCTGAAGCTCAGGCAGGGTCCACTCATCTTACCCAGAGGACTTCACACTAACAAGCCATGGAGGACAAGCGTAAGAAGCGGAGCCCCAAGGTGTCTCTACCCCAGCCCCCTCCTCCCCCGGTCAACCCCCGAAAGCTCTCAGTCCTACCCTCCAGTAAGAGTGCCACCTTCTCCCTTGGCCTCCCCCAACCCCCCTCCCCCAAAAACAGAGGCAAGTTCAAGAGGTCCATTGGGGCAGTAGGACAGTCCAAAGATGTGCTCAGTGTGGTCGTAGCAGCTCCACCAAAGACCACAAGGTTTGTAACAGTCACAATGTCTACTTTAATGAGTCAAATGAGTTGGATTGACAAAATGTATATTGGAGGTTGGATTAATGTAAAGGTTCTGTTTACTGTTATTTCCTGTTGTCTGGTCTGTCTTCACCAGGCCTCACAAGGAGAAGGCCAGGGCTCCCCAGCCAGCAGGGCCCAGTAAGATGGCCCAGTCCTCCCCGCTGCAGCACTCCTTCCTCACGGATGTGTCTGATGTGAGGGAGATGGAGGGAGGCCTCCTCAACCTGCTCAATGACTTCCACTCCGGAAAACTGCAGGCTTTTGGTAAGATGATTATGGACCACCCAGAGAATACTGAGACACAGTTACGCAGTGGAAATGCAGCCATTTGTTTGACATTGTGCCATAGTACCATGGTCACGTAGGAAGTTATGTCCCTTCGACAGATATGTAAAGGTGTGAATGACGCTTGCTGTGTCCTCTCAGGGAAGGTTTGCTCCTTTGAGCAGCTGGAGCATGTGCGTGAAATGCAGGAGAAGCTTGCACGGCTACACTTCAGTCTGGACAGCCATGTGGAGGAGCTGTCAGAGGACAAGAGGAAGTGTGCCTCTGACCACAACCTGGAGCACCTGCTCTGCAATGTAAGCACCTAACTTAACACTCTCTACAGTACTCAATGAATGATTTACTCACACTGTAGTACACAGCTCACCACATTTATGTCCTTAACCCAGAACATAATCCAATTGGGCTAAAACAGGTTGAATCAACATTGTTTACACATAATTTCAACAACAAAAAATGTGATGTGATGACGTTGAATCAACGTGGAAACTGATTGGATTTGGGGGGGAAAAGTCAATAACGCATTGGGAATTTAGTCTATTTTTCAACAAACGTTTAACCTAAATCCAATGACGTGACATGTTTTGTTGATTTCACAATGAATTCACGTTAGTTGAAAACTCAATCAAATGTACATCAAAACTAGACGTTGACCTGAAGTCTGTGCCCAGTGGGTAGGGTCATATTGAGCCACACTGTAGTCAAGTGCAATGGTTATTTACATGCTGTTTTTAAATATGCAGAATATGGTTATTCCCATACATTGTTTACATCCTAAGCAGATGCTCTTGAGTCATATTTTCCCTCCAGCACACTGCTGTCTTTTGGACAACATCTAGTCCAAAGATGTGCTAATTAATAATGCATGCTTTTCACATACTATCCAGGTACACAGTAGTTGGCTGTGGAGAGGCAGCAAACATTGAGAACGACAGACCAGAGACAATTTGACCTTCGGCCCAAAATGTCAAATGTGTCAATTGTTAGTTTGATTTCTAGCATCCACTCCTGTGGTGTGGTATTTGTGCTGGGGGGGGATTGCTGTGGTATGTGTGAGGGTGGTGTGAAAGCCCTTCAGTTCATTAGAGATATGGGTGCCAAGAATACTCTGTAGCCATAGCAGCAGAGAATAATGTAGCAGCAAAACAGATGGGCTGTGAAATTACTTTTCACTGTGTAGATTAGCTAGAAGAATTTAATTGAATAATTTTGGTTTATTTAGGGCTTACTAACAGTGATACAATGATTGATGTGGTGAAATGATGTTGAGTATTGATCTAACATTCTGTAGGCTATTGTTGTGTACGTCTATGCTTCCGTCTAATGAATTTTGACTCTGATTACCTCAACGTGGGACTACATAATCTGATCATGTTCTTCATTTCCCCTTCAGCTGGAGGAACTCAGCAGCTCAATGTATCCTTTTCTAAAAGTTGTCTCATAATCTCTGGGATTCAGCTGGCTCACCTGGGAAAACACTGGCTTTGAATCATCTATATTTAGCTTAAATCCTTAACGTGTCTGTGTTGGATCCTTAATGTACCTGTGTCCAGACAAAAACTACACCTGGCTGAAAACCAGGATCTGCCCAAGACGTCTGGACCTTGACAAGGGAGATCAGGATGACAGATTGCGCATCTTCCCACGACGACAAGGAAAGGTTGCCATGATATTGATCCAACTGCCTTAGCACCAAAACTGGGCCATATAAAGCCCCTGGTTAGATCATGATTTGTATATGATTGATTCAATCAGGTGTCAACTGTCAAGCACATCAACTGTGATCTAGCGATAAATACTCCACATTCATAGCACAAGTTCTGCTTATTTTAGTTATTGCACTGTGCTTTAGCCTACATCTTTTGTCAAGGAGTATTCTGAAAGTTCAAGAATAGGCTTTGAACTTATACTTGTATAGAGTGCAGTGGCAGGGTACGCTAATGAATCCTGTTGTTATGTGTGTGTGTGTGTGTGTGTGTGAACATCTGTAAAGGAGACAAGATATCCACCATCTTTATCCAACTCCCTGTTTCAGAGGCACACATACTTTATAATATAAAGGAGAACATTTGCTGTAATGTCAGGCATTGATGATGTGCATTTTCTCATTCATTGTCATATGATCATGTCTATTTACCGAAATGAAGGACATCATTATATATCTTTGATTGCTAAATATATGTACACAGCCATATAATCAACTGTAGCAAAAATAACATGTTAGGCCATGTTGTCAGTCACTGTGGGTCAGCTCAGCACCTTGGGATGTTCGTCCTGATTTTAATACCTTCTAGCAAAACATTTATTATGATTAGGAGGGACACACTGGATGTGGTGGTTAGAAATACAATGTTTATAAATCTTTTATGCTTTATAAAGCAGAAGAGAGTACTTGAACAGTGTGAGATATAAATGGTATATTTTGGTGAAATTTAAATATGTGAGCTAATGTCTAAAATTGATTACTACAGTCTGAAAATGTCATTGTAGTTTCTCAAACTGGACATTTTCTCACAGCTGTCAAGAAATTGTTCAACCAAGATATAATGAAACTTGCTGGCTCTGCATTGGCACTGAGCTGCCTTAGCTTAGAATATTCAGGCATTTGAGGCTCAGCAGTAGCAGCAGCAACCCTCCAAAGCACAAGCCAGACCAACCAGCCACTGCAATGCTGCAAAACGGATGGACAAACATTTAGGCCATGGCTATTCACCCTTATCCACGAATGGTAGATGTAAAATGAAATTGTGGGTGTGAACATCTGATGCATGTGTATGAAGAGAACATGTTGTAGAAACATGCAAAAACACACACACTGCAAGAAACTACATTCAAAGAACATTATGCAGTATGTCTCGGGTTGAGTCCAAAGAGTGTTGTACTAGTCAGGTCATTTTGGGACTTCATTTTTGCAAAGTAGTTTAAACTCTTCATGTTAGAAACCAATAACCATCATTTTCACAAGGCAGCTGCTCTCCATTTGCTGTGATTTTCATACAAGTTGCTAAACTCTAAACCAAACTAGTATGCCTAGATCATATACTCATTTCTAAGATGATTAATGTGTCATTGGTTTTAAAAGTTCTGCATGTAGTGTGTATGGGACCAGAGAGTAACTTTCTTTGGTCCATTAGAAGTGTAAGATACGACACCTTTGTTTTACTTCACCTTGCGAAGCCTACCTCTTTTTCCAATATGGCCTGGACCTGAGTCCTATAGGAACTGTAGCTTCTGACTACTAGGACCCTGTTACATATCTGTCAATGAGAACTACCTTCTCAAGGAACTTGACATTTTATACAATCTTGTCTTTTGCTTTGCTATTAAGGCCCCGTGTTTTGCGCAATTTTGTCACATGACCAGGGGTGTATTCATTACATAAATAGTTTACTGTATAAGAACCAAACGGAATAAAACGGGGAGGTACCTACCTGTCCAATAGAAACTCTAGTTTGCAAAACGAATCGATGTAATTACTACACCCCTGGATTTTTAAAAGATTTAACAAAAGGTTCCATTTTCTTTCTAGGTCAGATGGTCCAGCACCATCCTTAGAGAATTGCTTACATTTTTGGTGTGGTGCTCATTTCTGGAAAATGCTTAAAATAAAGGTTAAAATCTAGATCATGTGACATGAAAGCCCAAAACACAGGGCCCTAACTTTGTCATTTAACCCCTGCAAAACTAATTGTATTTATTTACTTGTAAATAAAAGCAAATCAGTGACAGTAGTCTGGTTTTAACTGACTCAGATGCTCAGTCTTGCATGTAGTGATTGAAATAGATACTTACCTTACAGCGCCATCTTCCTCAAGATTGTTAAAGACACGAGGCAACAAGGCCAACCACACTGACACATTACAATGATAGTATAAGCAGGCAAGTGGTTTTCCTCGCAGTGAAGTTGTTCTCACTCATTTTTAGGCATAAGAATGAAACCAACTGGAGCACTTAGTTTACAGAAATAAACACTTTATGTATATATAAATCTCAGTCTTTCCTCTCATTAATAAACAAGTTCAATATAATTTATAAACACAATTGTGAAAGGCTACTTCAAGACTGGCACTATACTGAAACCGAATCACAGACCTGGGCTTCACTGTCTCTGTATCAATCGTTAGTTTAAAGCAAAATGGTTTCAACGTTATACCCACCCAGTATTGTTGGTTTATTATCCAAAGTTGATTTAGGCATCAGTGTACATATATAATCTTTAAGATTATTATTTTTTGATTCCCTGTCCGTACATTTTGGTCATAAAACAACAAAACATAAGACGTCACAACACCACTTCAACATATTGTCCCAATAGGACTTACAAACTGCAACATTGTACAGCATACAAATTAGGCTAATACTGTGCAATCACACATTTGAGCTAAACAAAAGTAATTTGTAATCATTCATCTTCACTGACAAATCTTTAAAACAACTGCATAAGACATCTTAGAAATATCACATATTATATTTAATGAAACAGCAAAAATATACATATTTCGGTCCCGTTTCCTTTTTGTGCATTTCAATGGTACATTCTTGGTAATGTTGTCTCCAATTTGCGTACAATAAGATTCATAAAGAGCGACAATCATTACGATATATCCAATGTAATGTACATGACGACAACTATAATGACAGTGAGTGACTTCTTCAAAGTGCAAAGAGAGCAGGTTGTTGAGAATAAGACCTGATGCCAACAGCTGAAGCCTGTCTGTGCTCCTTTATTGAAGAATACCCTAACTTGCTGAGAAGAGAGTTGATTTAAGGGCTCTCATCTTAAATGACTTTCTATACTCTGTAACGTAAAAAAAAAGTGCAGGCACTACTAGAAATGCAGAACATCTCTGTCTTCAAGTAAGGTCAGTGTTTCTGTTCTTCTGTCTAGGGGGGTTTGGTTGTGTTTTGAAGGTTGTGATTTCTGAGGGGCCTTCAGGGGGAGGGGAGGGTCCTCAGGAACTCGTTGAGGCCCTTGTGGACATTGGCATCCTGGGAGGCGGCGCACTCTGCCAGCCCAGGCCCCATGTGGGTGTAAAGGGCTTGGCACAGGTTGGAAGTGGCCCCCCGCACGCTCCCACCCCGGCCGTGGACGGTGCCACTGTGGCTGGATGTGCCCAGGAGGTGCCACAGCAGGGGTAACGCCTTCTGTTCCACCACCTGAGGCTTACGAGGATATAGCTCTGTCACCAGATCTGAAAGACAGGCCAGAGGAGGAGGGAAGAGAAGAAGAAGAAGTGGGGGAGGAAGGAAGGGAAGTGGGGGAGGTAGAGAAGTGGGGGAGGAAGGAAGGGAAGTGGGGGAGGTAGAGAAGTGGGGGAGGAGGAAGGGAAGTGGGGGAGGAAGGGAAGTGGGGGGCAAACACGTAACAAGGAGCTTATGAAATGCTGAGAGCATATGGCACTGACACATCCGTTTCTCCCTCCTTGTAAGAAGCTAAAGACTCCTTGGAGGGCAGGCAGAAAGACAGTTGCCATTGCACTGTTGCTTAGCAGCTGTTGTAAACTCAGATCCTAATCCAAATGTTAAAAATCCAATGAAGTTTACAAAGTATCATCTACATAACCTAGGTTGCTAAGGGGATTTATCTCAAGCAAATTGTTTCAGTGAAAATACCTGCAACCTTCTCTATGAGATCCACTTTAGCCTTGCCACTCAGGAACTGGGCCTTGCTGCAGAAAGGCTGGAGGAGGAGGGTTTTATCTGTGAACAAAGTAAAGGACAAGTCAGAGCTGGTCATCCTCTCAGCTACGTTCCAGCCTCGCATGGAACCTTAAACTAGATGATGTGATCTCAAACATCATCAGACACCTACCAAGGTTTTGGATGAGTGCATGGATGGCTCCAATGGCAGCGCTGTAGATTGCGTTGTTCTTGGAGTTGAGGTGATTGTCCACGATGGCCGGTACCAGGATGTAGACTACCTGGGCCAGGTTATCCTTCATCACAGTGATGATCTTCTGCAGAGACTCCAGAGCGAACAAGTTGACTTTACTGTTGGACTCCTGCAGTCTGGCCTTAAAGGAATCAAACACCTGGGAGAGAAGCATTACTATAGATTCAATTATGACCTACTTACATAGGTCCTCTTATCTAGGGGCATTTGCATGGTTTATATTTGGTCAATAAAAGTTATAGCTAGTATTCTTTGTGAGAGTCAGAGAACTTCGGCAAATGGCAGCTTAGGGTATATAATAATGAGCACTGGTTGTCTCTGCAGTTATATCTGCGAGGCGGGCAGATTTAGGGTCATGGAATATTGTGTGGATGAAAGGCGGGTGGGTGGCGGACGGGTTGAATAAAGAGAAACAGGGCTTGAAATGAACGCTTGACCTCAAAAAAAATGTTGGAAAAGAAGAATATATATTTCAATTGTCTGAATGGACATGAAAAAGGTCATGATCCTTGTCATATTAGTAACCCATTCTAGTTGGTGTATCGTTAGATCTCCCCTCTTTCTTAATTCTAACGGATATTTTCATCTCGGAAAAGATTAAACCACTAGCTCGCGCAGTGCGCTACTGAGAATGATGTTTTCCCGTTACTTGCATTTTGGAACATTTGAGCCATCTGCGCATTGTTTTAATTTTTTAATATTTTATTTAATTGACTTTTAATCCCTTTTTTGTGGTATCCAAATTAGTAGTTACAGTCTTGCCTCATCGCTGCAACTCCCGTACGGACTTGGGAGAGGCGAAGGTCGAGAGCCATACATTTTTAATTTAATAAAATTTTTATTTCACCTTTATTTAACCAGGTAGGCTAGTTGAGAACAAGTTCTCATTTGCAACTGCGACCTGGCCAAGATACATCCTCCGAAACACGACCCAACCAAGCCTACAGAATCTCTTATCTTCTGGATAAGTAAAAAAAGTTCATGTCAAGCCCTGCCTTAAAAAAAAAACTTAAAATGTAGCTATGATTGTTGAGCAATTTATATCTAAGGGGGTACTTTGAGATTTTTATTGAATTATTTTAGTCTATCTGGTATTAGTGCGTAAGCCTAAGCTTTAGGGCCTAACTGTAAGCTCCACGTCTATGACTCTGATTGTGGCCTACAGCGCATTTTCCATATTAGCGGGTTTGGGCCTCAGATTGTCCCATTCTCACATATAGTCGGGCGGTTGAGGCTGGGTTATTAGCAATTGCGGGCAAACAAACATCTGACCTGCGAACCACTAGTATATATTATAAGGCTAAAGAATATCTGGTTTTGTTCAGATGACGTCAGTTACCGGAAAGATGCTGCCGATAACTATGTTGGGGCTGTGCTCGCAGTCCACCACTAGCTGGTCGATGCCTTTGATGCGCTCTCTGAAGTCCTTTGAACCCAGCAGAGCTGTGAGCTGCTTGATGTACTCCGTCTTGTCTGCAATGCTGTGAGCTTGAGGTCTGCCGCTGTACTGCCCAGACTCCCTGCAGATACACAAACAGTAGGTAAGTCAAGGAGAGGAGTTCTCACTGACACATGAACACACTGTACATCCAGAACCAGTCAACAGTTTAGACACACCTACTCATTCAAGGGTTTTTGTATTTTTTACATTGTAGAATAATTGTGAAGACATCAAAAATATGAAATAAACAGAAATGGAATCATGTAGTAACCAGAAAAGTGTTAAACAAATCTAAATATATTAAGAAAACCCTTGAATGAGTAGGTGTGTCCAAACTTTTGACTGGTACTGTATATTGACAAAACTGTGCTAATGCATGGATAAACAGCAAAGCTAGCCATGGCTTTAACCATAACAGTTCAGTATACTAGGGGTGTAAACTTGATGAGACTGACGTGCTACACATTTCAGTTAGTGTTGTTGTGTTGGCCCACCTGTTGACCACTTTGAGGGGTTCCCTGCTGAGAGATGAGGCCCTAACTGTGCCACTGCCAGGGAGGGAACGCCGGCCCCTGCCTGACGGGGTGTCCTGGGGCATCTCTCCCAGGCCCTTCAGACCACATTAACATACATGTAACTCATGGATCACACACATGTAACCACTGCTTCCTTAAAGGCCCAGTGCAGTCAAAAACATGATTTTTCCTGTGTTTTATATACAGTATATTTCCACCCTATAAGGTTGGAATAATACTGTGAAATTGTGAAAATTATGATAATGTCCTTTTTGTGTAAGAGCTGTTTGAAAAAAACTGCCTGTTTTGGTGGGATGGAGTTTTGGCCTGGTAGTAAATTAGTGAAAAGACCAACAAGAAAAAGAGTTCCAAACCTCTCTGGCTAGTTTCCCACTCAGACCACTCCCAGACAGTCCTAGCACAATTCTTGCTTGAGAAATTGCTCTTTGCTAAGAAGCTATTTTTGTTTCTTTTTTACCATTTTAATTGAAAACAAATCACAGTAATTGTTCCCCAGAAATGATTTCATATTGAGATAAGAATGGCTGCATTGGACCATAAAGTAAAAGTGCCTTGTCTTAAAATGCAAGCCCCCAGCAGGGGGAGACAGAAAACGACAGGAATTACTCATAACAGTCACACACACCTTCTCAGTTAGACGGTGTTCTGTACCTTAGTCTTCAGAATGAAAACAGTGTCTCTGATGGGAGCCAGGTCTTTGGCAGGGATATATTTCTCCAACATCTTATCAAAATCAGGGTGTAATGACAGAAACAGCAGCATCCGGCGTCCCTGGTACCTAAGAAGAACAGCCTCAAACAATGCCACTTATTCTATTGATAACAGACACACTTACTAGCATTAAAACAGACATACATTGGTTTTAAACAAAATTCCCTCCCTACCTAGCTTCCTGGGAGGAGTCTTGTGACAGCTTGATGATGGCAGGTAGGATTCGGTCGGTGAGGTCTTTCCCTCCAGATAGAAGGCGGGCAGCGCCAATGTTCTCCATCAGGTTGACCATGTGATGACCTGCGCACTTCCTCACCACTGAGTTCAGGTGACTGTTCACAAGAGACAATATCAGGGATGTGATAAGCACCACAGAAAATAAAGCCTAATGGCCCAATTTAATGATAAGATACAAGCATGATAAGATTCAATCTTCAAGCAAAGCATATATTTCAAGGACTGCTGCTGAACTGCTGAGTGTGCTAGTTGGTGACAGTGAGTGTCTGTCTGACCTGAGGCCGCTGGTGAGCAGGGCGTTGAGGCTGCGGGTGGGGGTGCAATGTTGCACCATGCTGTCCAGCGCTGCGTCCACATCCTGCCTGATGAAGGCATTGGACTCCCCAGCCTTCTGCAGCAGAGCCTTGGCAGTGGCCTCCAGCTCCTGGTCCATCCCCTTCTGTAGTGCGGTGTACAGCTCCCCCATCGCCCCAACAGCAACACGGGACACACCTGACCGAAGGTTCCTCACCTGGGGAGCAATACACTCGGATGATGATGATATTGAATCAGCTAGATCATTTTTTCTTCAGCCATCTCACCAAAGGCTTGAATGGTCACATTTCCTCATCAGGACGTAGGAAAAATCAGTCATCAAACGGCTAGAGTCTACAAGGACCACCCTGTACAGAATTGATTGAGGCTGAGCTTATGATTAGAAGGAAGAAAATAGATTGGATGAGGGTCCCCAGGAAAATGGACTGGACATTAACATTTATTTAAGACTAAAAGAATGAGGAGTCGTGGTCATACCTCTTGGATGAGTGCGAGACAGACGTCATGCAGCCTGTTCCGCAGTACGTCTGAATGGTAAAGCGTCAGACCACGGAGAAAGGTCAAGCCCTCAATCTTCTTCTCCCTTCATTAAAACATTTAGAAATAGAAATTGAGAAAATCCAATCCATTGCTTATAGGCATCCAAAAATGATAAATGAACATTTGACGTTGGGTCTGACTAGACAATGTCTATGTATGGGGTTAAACGCTGGCGCTGAGGTTCAGTTGGACCCCAGGAGGTTTAGCGGTTGCTAAAACGTCAGCGAATAGGGATCCAAATGAAGAATAAAGCTCACCAGTCGTCTGAGTTGAGGAGTTTGAAGCTCTGTGTCAGTGCTAGCTCAGGTTTAGAGAATGGCTGTAGTTCAGGCTGCTCTGTCAGGTCACTCTTCTGGCTGGGAGTGCCTGGGGACAACTCATCTGGAGGACACAACCACATAATTAAATACAACACAATTATAATGGACTTTTTCCACATGTTGTAATGTTACAGTCTTATTCTATAATGGATTAAATAGTCCCCCCCACCCCACATCAATCTACACACAACAGCCCATAATGAAAAATGAAAAACAGGTAAAATAATTTAAAAAATATAAACTGAATATCACATTTACATAGGTATTCAGACCCTTTACTCAGTACTTTGTTGAAGAACCTTTGGCAGCGATTACAGACTTCTTGGGTATGACGCTAGGTGCCTTTTGGTAAACTCCAAGCAGGCTGTCATGTGACTTTTACTGAGGAGTGGCTTCCGTCTGGCCACAACCATAAAGGCCTTATTGGTGGAGTGCTGCAGAGATGGTTCTCCAATCTCCACAGAGGAACTCTTTCAGAGTGGCCATCAGGTTCTTGGTCACCTCCCTGACCAAGGCCTTTCTTCTTTCTTCTTTGCTCAGTTTGGCCGGGCGTCCAGCTCTAGGAAGAGTCTTGGTGGTTCCAAACTTCTTCCATTTAAGAATGATGGAGGCCACTGTCTTCTTGGGAACCTTCAATGCTGCAGAAATGTATTGGTGCCCTTCCCCAAATCTGTGCCTCAACACAATCCTTCGACCTCATGGCTTGGTTTTTGACATGCAGGTAAACATCTCAAGGATGATCAATGGAAACAGGATGCACCTGAGCTCAATTTCGAGTCTCATAGCAAAGGGTCTGAATACTTATGTAAATAAGGTATCTGTTTTTTATTTTCCAAAAACCTGTTTTTGACTTGTCATTATGGGGTATTGTGTGTAGAATTATTTTCATTTAATCAATTTTAGAATAAGGCTTTAATGTAACAAAATGTGGAAAAAGTCAAGGGGTCTGAATACTTTCCGAATGCACTGTAAATCCTTTTATTTAACTAGGCAAGTCAGTTAAGAACAAATTCTTATTTACAATGACGGCCTACCCCAGTCAAACCCTCCCCTAACCCGTAAGACGCTGGGCCAATTGACTCCCGTTCACAGCCGGTTGTGATACAGCCCAGGATCGAACCAGGGTCTATAGTGACGCCTTAGACCGCTGCGCCACTCGAGAGCAATATCTACAGTGCCTTCAGAAAGTATTCACACCCCTTGACTTATTCCACACTTTTGTTGTGTTACAGCCTGAATTCAAAATGAATTAAATTGAATTATACACTTAATAGCCCATAATGACAAAGTGAAAAAATGTTTTTAGAAATGTTTGCACATTTATTGAAAATGAAATACAGAAATATCTAAGTTGCATAAGTATTCACACCCCGAGTAAATACTTTGTAGAAGCACCATTGGCAGCGATTACAGCTTTGTCTTACTGGTTAAGTCTCTAAGAGCTTTTGATACCTGGATTGTACAATATTTAAAAAATTATTCAAGCTCTGTCAAGTTGGTTGTTGATCATTGTCATGTTCATTCAAAGTCATCTTGGTGAGCAACTCCAGTGTGTATTTGGCCTTGTGCTTTAGGTTATTGTCCTGCTGAAAGGTGAATTTGTCTCCCAGTGTCTGTTGGAAAGCAAACAACCAGGTTTTCCTGTAGGATTTTGCCTGTGCTTAGCTCTATTCCATTTATTTTTATCCTAAAACAAAACTCCCTAGTCCTTGCCGATGACAAGCATACCCATAACATGATGCAGTCACCACCATAATTGAAAATGTGAAGAGTGTTACTCAGTGATGTGTTGGATTTGCCCCAAACATAACGCTTCAGGACATACAGTAAAGTAAATTTCTTTTCCACAGTTTTGTTATTTTAGTGCCTTATTGCAAACAGAAACAACATATTTAGGCTTGCCATAACAAAGTGGTTGAATACTTATTGACCAAAGACATTTCAGCTTTTCATTTTTAATTAACTAACTTCTAAAAAACATAATTCCACTTTGACATTATAGGGTAATGTGTGCAGGCCAGTGACACAACATTGGCGGTAACACAACAAAACGTGGAAAGAATTATGGGGTGTGAATACTTTCTGAAGGCACTGTAAGCCACAACAGTGACAACAACACACAGCTGAGTGTTACATTACCCCTCTATTGTTACATTACAGTCACTGGCTAAATGAAGCAGCGTGCGTGGCAGGAGACGTATTAATAGAAGCTGTGAAAATAAAGCTTTGCACTCCATTATCTAAGAGAACATCTAGTCTACTGTTGCCAAGCTCGGCTACTGTTGGAGCTGTGACGGGCTAATTAGTAGTGCACTAAACCTCTTTAGAGTGACATATGATGTGTTGACTGATTCATCTACCCACCATGTTAAAAAAGTACCATTAAGTTGCTCTACTGAATGAGACGTCACAGAACATACAGTTCGGTATTTAATGCTATGATGAAAAACAGTGTGGCGCCACCTTATAACTGCAAAGAGGTAGAGATTATATGATGACTGCCAGACTGTTCTGCTGACCTGAGCTGTGTGAGAGGGATGGCCGTGTATTGCTGAAACTGGGAGCCCTCCTCAGGCGGGCCATGGTGCTCCTGGGGTTGGGTGGGACCGTGGGGGGGCTAGGCTGGTGGGGAGGACTGAAACATTTAATAGGGCTCTGGGGTCCCTGGGGTCTGGCAGGGCTGGTTGGACACTCGTCTGGTAGAGAGTCAGCCTTGGTGGACGTCACTATGCTACCGTTCAGATGCAAGTCTGTTAGGCGAAGAACAAACACTGTAGAGATGAACCACAAGCACATGACAACATCTGGCAACATTACAAAAGCCAGTGTATCAAGGGAAACCCTGTACTAGGTTTATGAATAGTATTGGAGGGTTAAGGAAAATACATTGGACCTTTGGAAATGGCTGCTGTATCCTCTGTAGCCACGTCATTTTGCCCCTGTCTGAGGCGCAGGCGCATCCTGTCAGCTTTCTGACGATCTCCCAGGGCAGGCTGGCCCTCCTGCTGCGCCAATCCTTGCTGCCTCATCTTGTTCCGCGCAAACCTAGACGTTCTCACCTTTTCCTGCAGACAAACACACAGCACTCCAGCCAAATACATGTCACAGGTGTAACTAACTGGTAGCAGTGGTAGAGGGACATTTTCTCTCAATCTGTAATACCAAATGGGAAATGTAGTCGCAGAGGTTGTTGGTGGTGTATGTACAGTATGGTGGATCTGCTCACCCTGGCATCCTCTGCGTCTGGGCTGTCGTCGGGGTCCAGGTGGTGGCTGAGGACAGCATGGCTGTAGATGCCAGTTGGAGGGTCACTGTGCAGCCTGGTCATACAGTCGCCCTGCTCCATCGACATGGCAACGCCTGGACGGCTGGACAGAATCACCAAGCCAAACACTCCTGCAGAGGGGGGAAGTGAGGAAGATTCAAGAGCGCTCAGCAAAGTTCCATATGACTACATGGAACTCTATTCGACATCAAGTAACTCACGCAAGGAGTAAAATCTGATTTAAAAAACTAAAATACACCTTATGGAACAGTGAAGAGACACAGGCACAAACATGTGATAACATATGCACTATACACACACGTACACATGGATTTTGTGTTGTAGTCGAGTAGTGGACTGAGGGCACACACTTAATGTGTTGTGAAATCTGAAATGTAATATAGTGTTTTTAATTGCATGTAACTGCCTTAATACGTCTGGACCCCATAAAGAGTCGCTGTTGCCTTGGCACTACCTAGTGGGGATCCATAATAAATACAAAGTTGAAACCTTGAGCAGTACAATGTATTTATATAGCTACAGAATACTGTAAGCAGTGATGACTTCCATCTGTTACTGTGCCAAAGCTAAGTGTATTGCCAACTACAAGAGTTAATCCAAACAATTATTTGACTGGGCCCGAATACTGTGTGGCCCCCAGGCAGGGCCTTGCATGTCAGCAATCAAGTTTTCAAGATCTAGAACTTTCAAAATATAGAAATACAGCCAGTATGATCCATTTTGCATCATATTCTACATTTGAGTCATTTTATATGATGCAAAACGCATCATACCGGCTGTATTTCTGTATTTTGAAAGTTATATATCTTTAAAACTTGATTGCTGATATGGAAAACATTTTGGGACTATATCAACCATGGACTAATGAAGCAAATACCAAAATATGTTTTTTGGGTGGAGGTTTCCTTTAAACACAGCCCTGAGCCAGAACACCATGACCTAAGAACACAGTATTGGACATCATGGACATCTGAACAATGGCACAGAGTCGTAAAATAAAAGGAGACAGTTAAGGACTGACCTCTGCCAACCACACCTTCAGGCATGTCAGTGAGGGGTGAGTTCCTGTTGCTGTAGATCTGGGACCCTGAGGAACAGAGAAGAATATCATATTTATTTTTAAACACGCCACTGAAACATATGGAAAACATATAGAAAAATACCCAGAATTTAAAGAGAGTAATATGCCTTAATGGAGCAGACCTCCTTGCAGTGACTGACCTTTGGCAGACCTCAGGGCTTCGACTGGCTCCCGGAGGGCTAGTCTAGTTGGGGGTGGAGAGTATTCTCGAGTCCGGTCCTCTTCCTCAGGTTCCATAGGTCCATTCGAGTACGGGACTCTTTGACCAATCACACTTACTTCAGGTATGATTTTATCAAAGCCTAGTGAAGAAAACACACAAACACACTATTACAGCAACAGAAACAACACTAATCAGAGAGATCCTTTTATACGTCAAATCCTCACTGTACCTTGAAGGGCACTGGCGTCCATGGAGACAGAAGACCTCAGCTTAGCAGAAGGCAGTCTAGCAATGTGAGGCTTTGCTGAAGAGGAGGCAGAATTCCCAGGGCTGCTGACAGAGGTCAGAGGTGATTCACCAGAAGGGATATCATATCTATCAGACCTTGGTGGGTGTCTACTTGAAGGCGTGAATATCATAGCTTGACCCCTTTGCCCCCCCATTATTCTTGAAATTGGATCTCATTTGGTTCAGCTTACAGCCTACTTAGAATCTAGTGGAATGTACCTGGTTTTGGTGCTGTTGAGGGTAGAGTTTGGGGGTGAGTAGACGCTCTTGCTAGCTGGGCTGGTGACAGTGGGGGAGGTTTGAGATGGGGAGTCCAGAGCCAACTCCAGTTTCATGGCTGAGTCAGGGCTATCTGGGTCATGATCTGAGCCACTCAGACTCACCTTGGCCTTCTTCTTAGCGGCACTGCAGCGCAGGGAGCGCAGAGAGTTCAGCATCTGTAAATAACAACAACAACACATTAGCTCATCAGTAACCTGAGAGCAAGGTGAGAGTGTGCTGTGAATACAGATACTATTTTATGCAGGGGTGTATATCCATGACAACTTAGATATCAAGTCTCTTTACCCAGCACTAACATTACCACACAGATACTTAGTCAGCAAATATGACCCATTTCACCACCGCTGCACTAATAAAGGGAAAACATGATCCACATTCCATCTTCCAGCACTGAGGTATCCAGAGTTATGGGTACTGCTATGAATAAATCTCTGATGGCAAGATGGCAGCTTTCAGACAGTGTCCTAGCTACATTCAGCTGGAGACTTCACTATGTGGTTCGAGCGTTGGACTACTAACTGAAAGGTTGCAAGATCGAATCCCCGAGCCGATGAGGTAAAAATCTGTCGTTCTGCCCCTGAACAAGGCAGTTAACCCACTGTTCCTAGGCCGTCATTGAAAATAAGAATTTGTTCTTAACTGACTTGCCTAGTTAAATAAAGGTTAAATAAAATAAAAAGCAGCCGTGTGTAAAACAGTGATCCTAACCTCCTGCCGGTCCAGATCGTCATCTTCCTGATCTTGGTCCTGCAGACTGAGTTGATCCAGGTCCAGGTTCCTCTCAGAGAGGTGGTCCTGCAGGCTGGATGGAGCTGGAGGATTGAACTGCTGGCCATTCTGAGACTGGCCCCGCTCTGGCAGGGGAAGGCCTGGAGACCGGGAAACAGGCAACACGGTCCGCGTCCCACTCAGAGCCTGCCGGAAAGACGAGGCGGACGATGAGCTCACCAGAGAGGCACGGAGAGGCCGTGGAGAACACCTGCTGGATGAGAAGTCACCTGTGGGGACAAAGAGCGCACTCAACAATATGCCTCAACTAAATAACATGATGACCAGGATCTACCCAATAATATGCAGTAGATACCAGACCCATACTTGAAATGTCTTTCCAGGAGCTGGGGTCTAGTCTGTGGGGGCTGCTCTCTCTCTTGTTGGGCCAGGTGTTGGACATAGACAGTGAGGATTCAGCGTGACGGCGGGACAGTGTTGGGGTCGGCAGGCCCCCGGGGAGTGTAGCCAGAGGGTAGGAGGGCAGTAGAAAGGTGCCCTGGGCCGAAGGGAGGGAGAACGTGCGCTCAACGCCGGGGGTCCCAGGGAGGAGACGGGCCTTGTGTACCACTGCAACACAAAGATCCTTCAGTTACCTTTCAATGAAACTGCGTTCTGTAGAAGGCACATAGGCTGAGCAGAGTAAAGACTTCCTCACCTCCCTCTGTATCAGAGAAGTTGGTCGATTTGAAGATGTCAGGGTCCAAGTCAAGGCTCCCACTCCTTCTCAATCGTCCGGGGGATTCCCTCCTTCTAGAGGACAGGGGCTTATTGGGCTCTGCAGAACCTGGAGGACAACGAATCAGCTATTACTGTACCTCATAACCATGATCTATTCTCTATCAATACAGTATGATGACTTATTGTTGGTGGCTTCAGCAACTCATGTTAAGCTTCAAAGTGATACGGTCAGCTAAAGCGGAGGTCAGGCTAACCTGTGAGCCCAGTGACTGACAGGGGAACGTAAACTGATCCAAGTTTGTTTGATTTGATAAATGATTCAGTCTAGGTTTAATACCTTTGGCTAAGTCAGAGTTGAGTTAAATCATGCATTGACAACCCCATTTTTTCAGTAACGATGGGAAACAGCTTTCATGAGAGAGCAGCATAAGGGCGGGGGAGATTTATTAGACTATTTGTTCATACTGGGTGGTAGAAGTTTCTGGCGTGTTCTGCGGCCTCCAGAAGAAAAAGAGTCAAGTCCAGTCTTGCCTGTGAGCACAGGCTGCTCTTTTAAATATTGGCTACATAGCGGTTCGCACACACTCCCACCACTAAACACTCCCACACACAATTCAGCATAGAATCTAGCCGTTTTTGTATTCCACTGCATGCTGTAAAAGCAGAAAACAGAGCATAATTATTGAACATTTTTATAGGCTACTTTAGCAAAGTCTTGTACAATATTTTGGTACATGGACTCAATTCAAATTCCCAATGCACCTGATACAATTGTAGTCTTCACATAGAGGATTACATTCAGAATTGTGTTAAGATTACATGTGTACCGGTAGTCAAGGCAGTGGAGGTGGGGATAAGTTATATCAGAGCAGTACTTATTATGTCCAAATCAACCAATCATACATTCCATACCCCTAAAGTGGCTTGTATCTTATTCTCCTGTCACAGGTTCCCTCACTGTAAGGTATCTTGATAAGATTTGCACACCAAGATACTAGCAATTTAATACCTAACATCGCTAGCATCCCCGCTTGAGAAGAGACCATGTTCATGACACAGTATCTGCTGTATTATCTCAGTTGGCTTCCCCACCTAGTCTGGTCCTTTCCTTCCTTTGAGAGCTTTTCTCCTGGCCACTCTTCCAGAGTGGGCCAAGTCAACAGTGGGCTAGTTGACTGCAATGGGAAGGAAGCCTCTGATAGGTTGGTGGACGTGACCACAAACCAACTGTGACTGCACAGTGGAGGAACTTTAATAAATCATTGTAGCCAACTCTATTGCTTTCATCCACTTTACTGGCCTTCCTCCCTCACAATTAATAGCTCATATATTCTCCTTTGTCTACAGTGAACAAAAAAATGTATGTATTTGATCACATTGGGTCCATACTCGCGAACATTAGAAAATGTTGAATTTGAACCCGGACCTCGGTCTGAAAACGCGCGTCAGCCTGTTACAACAGTCGACGTAGTTGCATGTGATTGAACTCTACATTGTAGCTGATCCCATCATATAGCTTAGGGCTAGCGTGTGCCAGGTTAACCTCACCAGCTGACAGTGATTATTCCCTGTAATAAATTCTGCATCAGCCCATCAAAGATTTTAGACATTATATCCACCAACCAATTGCATTTCTTAAAGGTCCAACGCAGCTGTTTTTATCTCAATATTACACTGAACAAATATTAAATGCAATATGCAACAAGTTAAAAGATTTTACTGAGTTACAGTTCATATAAGAAATTCAGTCCATTGAAATAAATGAATTAGGCCTTAATCTATGGATTTCACATGACTGGGAATACATATATGCATCTGTTGGTCACAGATACCTTAAAAAAAAAATTAAAAAATAAAAGTAGGATCAGTCAGTATCTGGTATGAGCACCATTTGCCTCATGCAGTGCGACACATCTCCTTCACGTAGAGTTGATCAGGATGTTGATTGTGGCCTGAGGAATGTTGTCCCACTCCTCTTCAATGGCTGTGCAAAGTTGCTGGATATTGGTGGAAACTGGAACACTGTCGTACACATCGATCCAGAGCATCCCAAACATGCTCAATGGGTGACATGTCTGGTTGGTATGCAAGCAATGGAATTGTGTGCAGATCCTTGCAACATGAGGCTGTGCATTATCATGCTGAAACATGAGGGGATGGCGGCGGATGAATTGCAAGACAATGGGCCTCAGGATCTCATCACGGTATCTATGTGCATTCAAACTGGCATTGATAAAATGCAATTGTGTTCATTGTCCGTAGCTTATTCCTGCCCATGTCATAACCCCATAAATTCTTCGGTTGTCCGGGTGCCTGGTCTCAGACGATCCCGCAGGTGGAGAAGACGGATGTGGAGGTCCTGGGCTGTCGTGGATACACCAGGTCTGCGGTTGTGGGGCCGGTTGGATTCTAAAACGACGTTGCGGCCTATGGTTGAGAAATTAACATTTCATTATCTGGCAATAGCTCTGGTGGACGTTCCTGTAGTCAGCAAGCATGCCAATTGCATGCTCTCTCAAAACTTGAGCCATCTAGGCCTCCTGAGTGGCGCAGTGGTCTAAGGCACTGCATTGCCACTAGAGATCCTGGTCCGAGTCCAGGCTCTGTCGCAGCCGGCCGCGACCGGAAGACCCATGGGGCGGCGCACAATTGGCCCAGCGTCGTTAAGGGAGAGTTTGGCCGGCAGGGAAGTTCTTGTCCCAATGAGGACTAGAGACTTCTGTGGCGGGCCGGGTGCAATGCATGCTGACACGGTCGCCAGGTGTATGGTGTTTCCTCCGACACATTGGTGTGGCTGGCTTCTGGGTTAAGCGGTTGTTGTGTCAAGAAGCAGAGCAGCTTGGCTGGGCTGTGTTTCAGAGGACGCACGGTTCTTGACCTTCGCCTCTCCCGAGTCTGTATGGGAGTTGCAGCGATGGGACAAGACTAACTACCAATGGGATACAATGAAATTGGGGAGAAAAAGGGGTAACAAAAAACTAAAATAAAAAAACTTGACATCTGTGGCATTGTGCTGTGTGACAAAACTGCACATTTTAGAGTGGCCTTTTATTGTCCCCAGCAGAAGGTGCACCTGTGTAATGATCATGCCGTTTAATCATCTTCTTCATATGCCACACCTGTCAGGTGGATGGATTATCTTGACAAAGGAGTAATGCTCACTAACAGGGATGTAAACAAATTTGTGCACAAAATTTGGGAGAAATACGCTTTTTGTGAGTATGGAACATTTCGGGGATCTTTTATTTCAGCTCAATGAAGCATGGGACCAACACTTTACATGTTGCATTTATATTTTTGTTCAGTGTAAATCATTTTTGGGTAACAATTTAGTTTGTACCTTACTCTGTTTTCCATCAAAATTGTAAAAAGTAAACAAAAATAGGTTCTTAGCAAAGAGCAAATTCTCAGGCAATAATTTTATAGGACTGGCAGAGTGGGGAGGGGAAAATTGAAAACGAGCTGTTATTGGCAGAGAAGTTTAGAACTCTTTCTTATTGGTCTATTAACTAATTTACTGCATGGTATGTCACCAGGCAGGCCAAAGATGGGAGTAACATTGCATGTCCTGTCTACATCCGTGTTTGGTGTTTTCCCTGTGCGGATTTGCTTTGTTGATCTAGTCTATATCTGTGTCTTATTTACAATTGTTGTTTTGAGCCTACCCTTTGAAGCCCAGCTTTACATCTAGGCTATATTAATATGCAAATGTTTTATGCAGGCCCTGGAGATGGGGGTGTGTGCTAGTGGGTCATTTGTATGTTCTGAATTGTTAATAAAATATCAAATTAAATAAAAAATAATAATAACATGCAAAGATTTACAAACAATATAGCTCTCCGCCCGTCTTCCCTCCATTGCCGGCCTGCAGTAGATCTGCTCCTATGGGTCTGAGTTTCCCTGTTTTCTCCTGACTGATCACCGGTGACTCTCGTGGATTCTTTGCTGCTTCTCCGCTGAGCCCTCGCCTATCCAGGCCTCCGGTGTCCTGGTGTCTCCTCCACTGTTCCTTTGCCAATGACAAACTCTGTTGAGTTGCTGAGTCTCCTCCGTCCAGCTCCCCTGGGCGTCGGTGCTTCTACACTGATTCTACGCTGACAAGTGCCACAGATCCCCGGTGTCTCCCAGAGCTTTCCCCGCTGACTCGCCGTGGCTGTACTCTTCTTCTATGTTTGTCAGATTGTCTCCTCGTTGATACACCGGAGCGCTACGAACCTTTCTCAACCCTGAGCCCCAGGCCTGGATCCCTTCGCAGCGGGGCTACATCTCATACCCACCATCTACAGCTGATCACTAGGAGTCCTCGCAATGTGCATCGGTGCCCATATTTGGAGCAGTGGCATTTTAGTCTCTCTGCAATGAAGTGTCATTTATGGCTTTTCCTCTTGTTTTAATGTAACGTCTGTTAATGCCACATTGCATCCCGTCCAGCTCCTCGGGCCAGTCCCTCTCTCTCCCCGGGGTGAAACATCGATGCGTCTCATCTCCTCATCTAGGGATGTTATTTCATTCATGGCAACTCTAGGGACTGTATGTTTGGGATATTCTCTATGTTACCCCGATGTCTGCTTGTCTGCTAATGAAACAGTTTGGCCAAACGCTTTCCATTAAGCCTATCATGAATTTCCTCTCATGCGCACGGCAGCCTGAGAGCGCCGATAACAGTCATGACCTTACCATATTACTGTTAATGGTTTCTGGTAATGTACATTCAAACCCTGACCCTGACATTTCCTCTGTTAACAACTCTGTCATGCCTGATGCTAATAGCGTAACTTTTGAAGACTTCTGTAATCGCAAAAGCCTCGGATTTATGCATATGAACATCCGGAGTCTCCTCCCCAAACTTGATGAGCTGAAAACATTAGTGCACACGACCACCCCTAATGTCCTGGCCATCTCCGAATCACAGCTCAGGAAATCTGTTACAAACTCTGATGTTTTCATTCCAGGCTATGATATATTCTGCCAGGACAGGTCCTCCAAGGGAGGAGGGGTTGCCATCTATTGGAAGGATAGTCTGCAGTGCTCTGTCATTCTATATAAAAGTCTGTGCCCAAACAGTTTGAGCTGCTGCTGTTAAACATCAAACTCTCAAAGTACCTCTCTCTCACTGTTGCTGCCTGTTCAAATCAAATTGTATTGGTCGCATACACATATTTAGCAGATGTTATTGCAGGTGTAGCGAAATGCTTGCAAAAAAATCGAAATGGCCATTCCAAATTTCAACGATATAATCGTACCTGAATGCTCACTCAAACCTTTTGCACTACGTGAAGCCAATAAGACAATTGAGATATTGAGTCTGTTATCTCGAACCATCTCTGTGACAAGGTGCCACTGCTGGGATCTCTTCCCTACGGATCTTTAAGCGCATAGCCTATACCTCTGTTGTGACTTTGTGGCTACAGTTCAGAAGCCCAAGTAGGCTACTCTATTATAGAACAGTTTCAACTGTTCTGCCTGAGGCTATGGAGCCCTGATCTGTTCACCGGACGTGCTACATGTCCCAGACCTGATGTTTTCAACTCTCTAGAGACAGCAGGAGCGGTAGAGATACTCTGACTGATCGGCTATGAAAAGCCAACTGACATTTACTCCTGAGGTGCTGACTTGTTGCACCCTTGACAACCACTGTGAGTATTATTATTTGACCCTGCTGGTCATCTATGAACATTAGAACATCTTGGCCATGTTCTGTTATAATCTCCACCCGGCACAGCCAGAAGAGGACTGGCCACCCCTCATAGCCTGGTTCCTCTCTAGGTTTCTTCCTAGGTTCCTGCCTTTTCTAGGGAGTTTTTCCTAGCCACTGTGCTTCTACACCTGCATTGCTTGCTGTTTGGGGTTTTAGGCTGGGTTTCTGTACAGCACTTTGAGATATCAGCTGATGCAAGAAGGGCTTTATAAATACATTTGATTAAATTTGATTTGATATACCAAAAAAGGGAGATGGCCGGTGTTTCCCCACGACAAACAAACGTCTGCCACTGTCTGACTGACAGCTGGGTGTTTCAGTATCTGAGAGAATGAAAACGAGGAGATTAGTAGATTGACTTCCCTGATGAGGCGATCTGGGAGTAAGCCCATTGTAGAGAGGGGTTTTCCCAAGCAACATAGAACGAGAAAATGCTTTGAAAACTCATATTTTTCTGTCTAATGTGGATCATGCAATAGATGTTCATCAAACCCTCTATCGATGTACAGTAGGCCGACATTTTCCAAAACTGACCTCAACTTGAAATTAATTAGAATACAGCTCTGAGATGACAAACTCACATATTGCAATGCCACAGGCCACAGTAGTGATGGGGGGGGGGGAATAAGTTATATATCACTATGTTATTTTTGGATGATATTATATTGATATCCATAATATCGACAGAAACATGGCAAACATTTTTTATAATCAATCCTCAAGGTGTTTTTCAAATATCTATTTGATAATATATCAACCGGGACAATTGGCTTTTCAGTAGGAGCGAGAGAAAAATGACTACCTCTGTCATTTACGCAAGAATCACTCTGAGAGCCCTCAGCTGGCCACTTACGCAATGTAGTCGTTTACGCTCATTCTTCAACATAAAAGCATGAAACTACATCAAAATGCTGTAGACACCTTAGGGAATATGTAGAAAAAGGAATCTGGTTGATATCCCTTTCAATGGCCAATAGGGGTGCATAGGAACACAACAGTTTCAAAATAAGAGGCACTTCCTGATTGGATTTTCCTCAGGGTTTCACCTGCAATATCAGTTCTGTTATACTCACAGACAATATTTTGACAGTTTTAGAAACTTTAGAGTGTTTTCTATCCTAACCTGTCAATTATATGCATATTCTAGCATCTGGTCCTGAGAAATAGGCGATTTACTTTGGGAACGTTATTTTTCCAAAAATAAAAATAGTTTCCCCTAGAGGTTAATATGGCCGAATCCGGAAACTATCATCTGGAAAACAAGACGTTTATTCTTTCAGGGAAATACGGAACCATTCAGTATTTTATCTAAGGGGTGGCATCCATAAATCTAAATATTCCTGTTGCATTGCACAACCTTCAATGTTATGTCATAATTAAGTAAAATTCTGGCAAATTAGGCGGCCCAATCTGTTGCATATACACTGACTCTGCGTGCAATGAACGCAAGAGAAGTGACACAATTTCACCTGGTTAATATTACCTGCTAAAAAATATACTTCTGTGTATTGATTTTAAGAGAGACATTGATGTTTATGGTTAGGTACACATTGGAGCAACGATACGCACCGCATCGATTATATGCAACACAGGACACGCTAGATAAACTAGTAATATCATCAACCATGTGTAGTTAACTAGTGATTATGATTGATTGATTGTTTTTTATAAGATAAGTTTAATGCTAGCTAGCAACTTACCTTGGCTTACTGCATTCGTGTAACAGGCAGTCTCCTCGTGGAGTGCAATGTAATCCGGTGGTTAGAGCGTTGGACGAGTTAACTGAAAGGTTGCAAGATTGAATCCCCCGAGCTGACAAGGTAAAAATCTGTCATTCTATCCCTGAACGAGGCAGTTAACCCACCGTTCCTAGGCCGTCATTGAAAATAAGAATGTGTTCTTAACTGACTTGCCTAGTTAAAGAAAGATTAAATAAAGGTGCAAAAAAAAATATCGGTCACATCGGTGTCCAAAAATACAGATTTCCGATTGTTATGAAAACTTGAAATCGGCCCTAATTAATCGGCCATTCTGATTAATCGGTCGACCTCTACTATGCACATAGGGTAGCAGCCTCTAAGGTGAAGGGTTGAGTAACCGGGTGGTAGCCGGCTAGTGACAGTGACTAAGTTCAGGGCAGGGTAATGGGTGGAGGCCGGCTAGTGACAGCTATTTAGAAGTCTGTTCCCGCCTGTGCTCGGACTGCTCTAAGCAAGGAACAAGAGCACTCAATCAATCAGAAAAGCAAAATCAGGATATTACAAAAAACTATTAGTTGCCTGTGGTTCTGACCCTAACAAGTTCAGGAACACTGAAAACCATGGAAGATGACAATTCAACCTCTCAGCTGCCTTCTGCACTCAACTTTGAGAACAATATCACCTCTGATAAAGTCAGAAGGGTTGAGAGTTTCAACAAGCACTTTGTCAGGGTTGGCCACACATTTTAACCATGCCTGCTGCGAGCCATGCTTCCCCCAGTAGTGTTCTCCCTCAGAGCACCCCCCGTTTCTCCTTCCAGCCAGTACAGAAGAACGAGGTCCTAAAGGAGTCGAGTAATCTGGACCCTAATAAAATTAGCTTGGCTCAATGATCTGGGCCCCTTCTTTCTGAAGCATCATCTCAGCCCCCATCACTTGCCTCTTCAACCTCACCTTGCAAACATCTGAAGTCCCACAGAATTGGAAAGCTGCTGCCGTCATACCACTCTTCAAAGGGGGCAACAAGCTAGACCCCAACTGTTACAGACCAATCTCCATCTTGCATTGCCTTTCTAGAGTTTTTGAAAGTCTGGTCAACAAACAGTTAACCCGCCACCTTGAGTCCCACAGTGTTCTTTCAGAACAGTCTGCAGTCTGGCTTCAGAACTGTCCGTGGGTGTACCTCTGCAACACTGAAGGTTCTAAACAACATATCTGCTTTTGACAACAAGCAGTATTGTGCGTCTGCTTTTATTGATCTGGCTAAAGCCTTTGATTTGGTTAACCACTGTATCCTGCTCAATAGACTCATCGACCTAGGGTTCTCAGAGAACTGTCTAGTTTGGTTTGAAAACTATGTTTCTGTCCGTGTACAATGTGTGAATTCCAAAGGCCTACAGTCCAAACCACTGGCTGTATCTATGGGAGCTCAACAAGGATCGATTCTTGGGCCGACCTTATCCCTGAGTAGATTAACAATGCTGCGCATGCTGCTGGTGACTCCCCCATCCACCTTTATGCCGATGACACTATCTTGTACACAACTGGGTCCTCCTTGAACACCGTGCTGACCACCCTACAACATAGCTTTAACAACATCCAGCATGCCTTCTCTGACCTAACCTACTCCTCAATACCAAAAAAAATAAACGTATGCTCTTCAACCGTAACCGACCTTAACATGCCTGTCCTCCTAACAATTTCACCCTGAATGGGTCAGAGCTAGAGTATGTTGACACCTATAAATATCTTGGTATATGGCTGGACTGCTCACTCTCATTCCATACCCACGTCCCCCACCTGCAGTCTAAAGTTAAATCCAGAATTGGTTTCCTGTACCCCAACAAAACATCCTTCACCCACTCTGCCAAGCACACCCTTGTAAAAATGACTGGACTATTGCGACGTAGTTTTAAAGGCTTGCATCCAAAACCTCCTTCAATAAACTAGACGTAATTTACCAAACTGCCATCTGCTTTGATACCAGTGCCCCCTTCAACACTCATTACTGTGACCTTTATACCCTGGTCAACTGGCCCTTGTTACATACACAACTGTTAGCTTGTTAGCACAGGCCTGCTAACCGTCTGAACCACCGCGTCCCAATCACTCTCTGACCCCATTTACTTTCTATCTCTTTTTGATTTTTAATTTGTTTATACCTTCCGGAAACCTGCCTCACCCAATGTGATACGGAATCGCTATTACTTTTACTTTTATGACACACTCAAGAACCTCCAGACGCTAACCAGCTAACTAGCTACAAGCTAGTTAGTCATTGTTAGTTTAAAAAAAAATTTTTTTTTTTAAAAACCTGGATAACACTCGCCAGCCCAGCCCCCCTGCCCATCCACCGCTGCCCCCTGGACACTGATCTCTTGGCTACATAGCTGACGCACGCTGGACTGTCCATTAATCACGGTACTCCTTTCTGCTTGTTTGTCTTACCTGTCGGCCCCGTTGCCTAGTCAACGCCATTTTACCTGCTGTTTGTTGTGCTAGCGGATTAGCCCCGCCTACTGTTTTTAGCTAGCTTTCCAAATTCAACACCTGTGATTACTGTATGCCTCGCTGTATGTCTCTCTCAGATGTCAATATGCCTTGTATACTGTTGTTCAGGTTAGTTATAATTGTTTTAGTTCACAATGGAGCCCCTAGACCCACTCTGCATACCCCTGTTACCTCCTTTGTCCCACCTCCCACACATGCGGTGACCTCACCCATTACAACCAGCATGTCCAGAGATACAACCTGTCTCATCATCACCCAGTGCCTGGGCTTACCTCCGCTGTACCCGCACCCCACCATACCCCTGTCTGCGCATTATGCCCTGAATATATTCTACCATGCCCAGAAACCTGCTCCTCTTATCCTCTGCCCCCAACGCTCTAGGCGACCAGTTTTGATAGCCTTTAGCCGCACCCTCATACTACTCCTTCTCTGTTCTGCGGGTGATGTGGAGGTAAACCCAGGCCCTGCATGTCCCCAGGTACCCTCATTTGTTGACTTCTGTGATCGAAAAAGCCTTGGTTTTATGCATGTCAACATCAGAAGCCTCCTCCCTAAGTTTGTTTTACTCACTGCTTTAGCACACTCTGCTAACCCTGATGTCCTTGCCGTGTCTGAATCCTGGCTCAGGAAGGCCACCAAAAATTCAGAGATTTCCATACCCAACTATAACATCTTCCGTCAAGATAGAACTACCAAAGGGGGCGGAGTTGCAGTCTACTGCAGAGATAGCCTGCAAAGTAATGTCATACTTTCCAGGTCCATACCCAAACAGTTCGAACTACTAATTTTGAAAATTACCCTCTCCAGAAATAAGTCTCTCACTGTTGCCGCCTGCTACCGGCCACCCTCAGCTCCCAGCTGTGCCCTGGACACCATTTGTGAATTGATCGCCCCCATCTAGCTTCAGAGTTTGTTCTGTTAGGTGACCTAAACTGGGATATGCTTAACACCCCGGCAGTCCTACAATGTAAGCTAGATGCCCTCAATCTCACTCAAATCATCAAGGAACCCACCAGGTACAACCCTAACTCTGTAAACAAGGGCACCCTCATAGACGTCATCCTGACCAACTGGCCCCCAAATACACCTCCGCTGTCTTCAACCAGGATCTCAGCGATCACTGCCTCATTGCCTGTATCCGCCACGGAGCCGCAGTCAAACGACCACCCCTCATCACTGTCAAACGCTCCCTAAAACACTTCTGTGAGCAGGCCTTTCTAATCGACCTGGCCCGGGTATCCTGGAAGGACATTGACCTCATCCCGTCAGTTGAGGATGCCTGGTCATTCTTTAAAAGTAACTTCCTCACCATTTTAGATAAGCATGCTCCGTTCAAAAAATGCAGAACCAAGAACAGATACAGCCCTTGGTTCACTCCAGACTTGACTGCCCTCGACCAGCACAAAAACATCCTGTGGCGGACTGCAATAGCATCGAATAGCCCCGTGATATGCAACTGTTCAGGGAAGTCAGGAACCAATACACGCAGTCAGTCAGGAAAGCTAAGGCCAGCTTCTTCAGGCAGAAGTTTGCATCCTGTAGCTCCAACTCCAAAAAGTTCTGGGACACTGTGAAGTCCATGGAGAACAAGAGCACCTCCTCCCAGCTGCCCACTGCACTGAGGCTAGGTAACACGGTCTCCACCGATAAATCCACGATTATCGAAAGCTTCAATAAGCACTTCTCAACGGCTGGCCATGCCTTCCGCCTGGCTACTCCAACCTCGGCCAACAGCTCCGCCCCCCGCAGCTCCTCGCCCAAGCCTCTCCAGGTTCTCCTTTACCCAAATCCAGATAGCAGATGTTCTGAAAGAGCTGCAAAACCTAGACCCGTACAAATCAGCTGGGCTTGACAATCTGGACCCTCTATTTCTGAAACTATCTGCCGCCATTGTCGCAACCCCTATTACCAGCCTGTTCAACCTCTCTTTCATATCGTCTGAGATCCCCAAGGATTGAAAGCTGCCGCAGTCATCCCCCTCTTCAAAGGGGAGACACCCTGGACCCAAACTGCTATAGACCTATATCCATCCTGCCCTGCCTATCTAAGGTCTTCGAAAGCCAAGTCAACAAACAGGTCACTGACCATCTCGAATCCCACCGTACCTTCTCCGCTGTGCAATCTGGTTTCCGAGCCGGTCACGGGTGCACCTCAGCCACGCTCAAGGTACTAAACGATATCATTACCGCCATCGATAAAAGACAGTACTGTGCAGCCGTCTTCATCGACCTCGCCAAGGCTTTCGACTCTGTCAATCACCATATTCTTATCGGCAGACTCAATAGCCTCGGTTTCTCGGATGACTGCCTTGCCTGGTTCACCAATTACTTTGCAGACAGAGTTCAGTGTGTCAAATCGGAGGGCATGCTGTCCGGTCCTCTGGCAGTCTCCATGGGGTGCCACAGGGTTCAATTCTCGGGCCGACTCTTTTCTCTGTATATATCAATGATGTTGCTCTTGCTGCGGGCGATTCCCTGATCCACCTCTACGCAGACGACACCATTCTATATACTTTCGGCCCGTCATTGGACACTGTGCTATCTAACCTCCAAACGAGCTTCAATGCCATACAGCACTCCTTCCGTGGCCTCCAACTGCTCTTAAACGCGAGTAAAACCAAATGCATGCTTTTCAACCGATCGCTGCCTGCACCCGCATGCCCGACTAGCATCACCACCCTGGATGGTTCCGACCTTGAATATGTGGACATCTATAAGTACCTAGGTGTCTGGCTAGACTGCAAACTCTCCTTCCAGACTCACATCAAACATCTCCAATCGAAAATCAAATCAAGAGTCGGCTTTCTATTCCGCAACAAAGCCTCCTTCACTCACGCCGCCAAGCTTACCCTAGTAAAACTGACTATCCTACCGATCCTCGATTTCGGCGATGTCATCTACAAAATGGCTTCCAACACTCTACTCAGCAAACTGGATGCAGTCTATCATAGTGCCATCCGTTTTGTCACCAAAGCACCTTATACCACCCACCACTGCGACTTGTATGCTCTAGTCGGCTGGCCCTCGCTACATATTCGTCGCCAGACCCACTGGCTCCAGGTCATCTACAAGTCCATGCTAGGTAAAGCTCCGCCTTATCTCAGTTCACTGGTCACGATGGCAACACCCATCCGTAGCACACGCTCCAGCAGGTGTATCTCACTGATCATCCCTAAAGCCAACACCTCATTTGGCCGCCTTTCGTTCCAGTACTCTGCTGCCTGTGACTGGAACGAACTGCAAAAATCGCTGAAGTTGGAGACTTTTATCTCCCTCACCAACTTCAAACATCAGCTATCCGAGCAGCTAACCGATCGCTGCAGCTGTACATAGTCTATTGGTAAATAGCCCACCCATTTTCACCTACCTCATTCCCATACTGTTTTTATACTGTTTTTTTTATTTATTTATTTACTTTTCTGCTCTTTTGCACACCAATATCTCTACCTGTACATGACCATCTGATCATTTATCACCCCAGTGTTAATCTGCAAAATTTTATTATTTGCCTACCTCCTCATGCCTTTTGCACACATTGTATATAGACTGCCCATTTTTTTTCTACTGTGTTATTGACTTGTTAATTGTTTATTCCATGTGTAACTCTGTGTTGTCTGTTCACACTGCTATGCTTTATCTTGGCCAGGTCGCAGTTGCAAATGAGAACTTGTTCTCAACTAGCCTACCTGGTTAAATAAAGGTGAAATAAAAAATAAAAAAACAACGGCAGACCCACTGGTACCACCCCTTTAGCTCACTCCTCAACATCTCCACTACCAATAGCAACTTTCACTCTGGTAGATACACTATATATTCAAAAGTATGTGGACACCCCTTCAAATGAATGGATTCGGCAATTTCAGCCATACCCATTGCTGACAGATGTTTAAAATTGAGCACACAGCCATGCAATCTCTATAGACAAACATTGGCAGTATAATGGCCTTACTGAAGATCTGAGTGACTCAACATGGCACCGTCATAAGATGCCACCTTTCCAACAAGTCAGTTCATCAAATCTCTGCCCTGATAGAGCTGCCCCGGTCAACTGTAAGTGCACTTATTGTGAAGTGGAAATGTCTAGGAACAACATCGGCTCAGCCACAAAGTGGTAGGCCACACAAGCTCACAGAACGGAACCGCCAAGTGTTGAAGAGCATAAAAATGGTCTGTCCTTAGTTGCAAAACTCACTACCGGGTTCCAAACTGCCTCTGGAAGCAACGTCAGCACAATAACTGTTCGTCGGGAGCTTCATGAAATGGGTTTTCATGGCCACATAAGTCTAAGATCACCATGCACAATGCCAAGCATCGGCTGGAGTGGAGTAAAGCTTGCCGCTATTGGTGAATCACTCTTCACCATCTGGCAGTCCAACGGACGAATCTGGGTTTGGCGGATGCCATGAGAATGCTACCTGCCCGAATGCATAGTGCCAAAAGTCAAGTTTGGTGGAGGAGGAATAATGGTCTGGGGCTGTTTTTCATGGTTCGGGTTAGGCCCCTTAGTTCCAGTGAAGGGAAATCTTAACGCTACAGCATACAATGACATTCTAGACGATTCTGTGCTTCCAACTTTGTGGTAATAGTTTGGGGAAGGCTTTCCTGTTTCAGCATGGCAATGTCCCCATGCACAAAGCGAAGTCCATACAGAAATGGTTTATCAAAATGCGCTGAATTAATTGAGGAACATGACAACTCTCTGAATTTATGAACAATTCACAATACTGTCACTGGCGATCAAAGATATTTACTCTATCATTACAAAATATCAGTGTCATTTGCACATGCAGCCAAGCCGACAAGGTGGCGCAGCGACCCTCTTATTTGGGGAGAAGCCTGGCAGTGACCATATCTTGGTTTTAAATTCTTTGAATGGGTACTTCCGGTTTTTCAAGCATTTCCCAGGACCCTGGGATAAATATGAATTATTCCCGCTATTGAAACTTGGAAGATTTTGGGGAAAATATTCATCCCTAGCCTGCACGTATATGGAAGAGAAGGGTTAGCACAGGGCCTAAATCTGCCAGATTATCTGATGGGAACACACATTTTCCCCCTACATCTTCCTACTAGCATTGACTTTGCTGATAGCTACTTTATTAAGGAAAAATGTACTTACTATGCTATCTTAAGATGAATGCACTAACTCTAAGTCGCTCTGAATAAGAGTCTGCTAAATGATTGGAATGTAAATGTGGGAACAGCTAACACATAGCTGCACGTTATCAAACCCCATGTCAGGAATTTTTATTGGCACATTTTGAGGTCCAGGTTAAACAAACATTTTCTAATGTTTGCAAGTTCGGCCCCATTGCTTTCCTAATGAGAACCAAATCGAGGTTTGGTAATAACCAAATGCATTCTCAACAGCTCCTTCTCAAAGCCAGCCTCCACGGCTCGTATCAAGTGTCTACTTATTGAACGCCTACGAATGGCATTGACACTAAACAGCAGGAACATGAAGAGGAGTGACTGACTCCTACATCAACCATGTTTAGAGAATTCACCACCCCCTCACATCAAGGACACCTCCATATATTATCACCATACATTACATAACTCTCAACCTATGCATTCTTGGAGAGAAATCCCTTTTCACACCGGTTTGAGATAGAGAGGACATTTGTTAGGATTTGAAGGGTAAATTATATTCAAGCGTGCTATTGTCCATATTAGGCTTTCTTGGTACTTGTCTTGCATACACACTCTCTTTCCAACAATAACAGCAAAATATAAGCAATTAATCCATGGTATTCTTCAATCATGAATGATTCTTGTTGTGTGTATGGCACTCTTCTGCCAGGGGGCCTAGCAAATCCATCATGTCAGTGCTCTGAGTGACGTGAAATAGCATGGCTCCTTGACTCGGTGTGATAATCCAATTCAAAGCTGGTTTAATCTAGAGCCAGGCTAACTTCGGCACTGACAGCAACTCAACTGCACCTCGTCAGCTTGTGTGGTAGCTCATGATGTATGCAAGAGGCAGGAAATGGGCACTTACCAAAACTGGGGACATATGTCTCCGGGCTCAGCTTCCGGGAGAGGGACAAGCAGTCTTCACTGATGACCTGAGGAGATGGAATCAGGGGATAACTATGGTGACAATTATGTCACTGAGCCACAAAACTGGGTAAAGTTCACATGTCAAACATAAACAACTATTTGAAAACAGAGAGCCTACCATGGATCAACTTTAATTTCATCCATTGGTATCAACAAAGGCATGTTGCAGCGATTTAGCTCAGACAACAAACGGTGTGCTCTGGGACTCTGTCAGTGTATAAACCCAAACTTCAATGGTGTCTGTCCTACTTCAATGACGTGTACTACTCTCATTAAACTTTCACTATAAAAGGTGTAGCCGGGCATCCCGAGTGGCACAGCAGTCTAAGGAACTTCGTCGCAGTGCTTGAGGTGTCACTACAGCCCTGGGTTCGATCTCAGACTATGTCACAGCCGGCCATAACCAGGAAACCCTTGAAGTGGCGAACAACTGGCCCAGCCCCGTCCAAGTTAGGGGAGGGTTTGACCGGCTGGGATTTCCTTGTTCCATCGCGCTCTAGCGACTCATTGTGGCGGGACGGGAGCCTGCAAGCAGATCTCGGTCGCCAGTTGTACAGTGTTTCCTCCAACACATTGGTGCGGCTGGCTTCCGGGTTAAGCGAGCAGTGTGTCAAGAAGCAGTGCGGCTTGGCAGGGTCGTGTTTCGCCTCTCCTGAGTCTGTAGGGGAGTTGCAGCGATGGGACAAGACTGTAACTACCAATTGGATATCACGAAATTGGAGAGAAAAGGGGGTAAAATATGTAAAGTGTAGCCATGGGACATTTTCAAGCGTCGCAGTAAAATTGATGATAGGCAGTAGAATGAATGATAGGCAGTTTTCACCTCAGTTCTCACCAAAGCTTCCCTCAGACATGGTGTTAAGATCCATCTCACATTAAAGGCAACTCCCATTGTCGTTAGATTTAACCACTGGGATCTTAATCAACACTAGAGCAGTAAGGCTGCGTTTAGACAGGCAGCCCAATTCATATCTTCTTTTCACTAATTGGTCTTTTGATCAATCCAAAAAATCTGATGCGAAAAGATCAGGACCCAGAGTCCCAAAAGCATCTTAAGGCTAAGTTCATCATTAGAACCTTCGTAGGAGCATTGTTAAATCTCAGAGTTGCTTCCCAAAACCATCGTTAGTAAAGTTGCACTTTTAGACAATTGTTGTTTACCAACTGCCTCGGAACAGCTAAGTGGGTCAATAGATGTTTTTTTGTCTACTTTATACACAGAAGATCTCCACCTAATATAGAATCAAGGTGTTCATTTGTCTGTCTGTGACTGCAGATCACTTCAGAACAAAGTTGCCAATGTCTTTGCAATTGTTACAAACAGCATATCCACAGATGACGCAATCTCTATAGCACTCCACACTGCTCTCTCCCACCTGGATAGGAGGAATACCTATGTAAGAATGTTGTTCATTGACTACAGCTCAGTGTTTTAATACCATTGTGCCCTCCAAGCTCATCACCAAGCTAGGGACCCTAGGACTGAACACCTCCCTCTGCAACTGGATCTCGAAAAGATTTGGCATGGGCCCTCAGATCCTCAAAAAGTGATACAACTGCACCATTGAGAGCATCTTGACTGGCTGCATCACCGCTTGGTATAGCAACTGCTTGGCATCCGACCGCAAGGCACTAGACGGTAGTGCATACGGCCCAGGAGACAGACCAAGCTCTATGCCATCCAGGACCTCTATACCAGGCGGTGTGAGAGGAAGACCCTAAAAATGGTCAAATACTCCAGCCTCCCAAGTCAAACACTGTTCTCTCTGCTACCACACAACAGGAAGTACCGATGCACCACATCAGGAATCAACAGGACCCTGAACAGCTTTTACCCCCAAGCCCTAAGACTGCTAAATAGTTAGTTAAACGGTTAACCAACAGCTACCCGGACTAACTATTTTGACTCATTACATACGCTGCTGTTACTGTTTATCTATCTTGCTTCCTAGTCACTTTATCCCTATCTATATGTACATATCTACCTCAATTACCTCGCACCCCTGCAAATCGACTCTGTATTGGTACTCCGTGTATATATCCATGTTATCGTTCCTCATTCTGTATTTATTCCCCGTGTTAATATTTTTCTTTATTTCTCTTTTTTATTCTCTGCATTGTTGTGAAGAGCCCATAAGTAAGCATTTCACTGTTAGTCTACATCTGTTGTTTACGAAGCATGTGACAAATAACATTTTATTCGATTTTTATTTGATGAAGTACCAAATGTGTAATTTTGTGCAGTATTGTTGGGTAAGAATAGACTAAACCACCTCAATATTTGCAGCCATAGGTTATAATACAGCTCTAGGGGCTGATCCGTCGTCAGTATTGTAAAATAATTCTGATATTAAGGTAATATTTGAATGGGTGAAACTGAGCAGCGCTGCCTTTCTTTCGGTATTGACACATGCTACAAATGACGCGAACGTTCTCTCTACGTGGTGCTTTGGGAAACGCATGTGACACTGTTTGTCGGCTGTTATAGGAACGATGTATCGTCAAAACACTGTAAAGCTTATCGGTATCGGGAAACGGTGATTGAGCAGAAGACCAATTGGTGGGAAAAAGATCCGAATTGGGCTGCCTGTGTGAACGCAGCCTAAGTGGTTGACGTTCCACAATCGCAATATAAGTTACATATCACAATATTCTTTTTGGATGATATTATATTGATATTTGACTCCAAGTATTGATTTGTAGAATAATAATAAATACATAAAAATCATCTGTACCTGCACCAAAACGGCTGTATTTTTCATTCTATAGCTTGTTCTCCTTCTTTTCAAATAGTGAAACAAAATGTTTTCAGCATTTATTTTTAATTTTTTTAAATGTAGATGAAAGACAAAACAGTACAGATAAAAAAAAAGGTCAAAACTGAGCAGGTGAGGTTGGAAACCCAAAAGGGCTACAGATAGAAGTACAAAAAAAGGTCAAAACTGAGCAGGTGAGGTTGGAAACCCAAAAGGGCTACAGATATAAGTACAAAAAAAGGTCAAAACTGAGCAGGTGAGGTTGGAAACCCAAAAGGGCTACAGATATAAGTACAAAAAAAGGTCAAAACTGAGCAGGTGAGGTTGGAAACCCAAAAGGGCTACAGATATAAGTACAAAAAAAGGTCAAAACTGAGCAGGTGAGGTTGGAAACCCAAAAGGGCTACAGATATAAGTACAAAAAAAGGTCAAAACTGAGCAGGTGAGGTTGGAAACCCAAAAGGGCTACAGATATAAGTACAAAAAAGGTTACATCAGTTAAACAGAGCATACTAATTATAAATGTACATGATATACTCAGTATACAGTTGAAGTCGGAAGTTTACATACACCTTAGCTTTCTACATTTAAACTCAGTTTTTCATCATTCCTGACATTTAATCCTGATAAACATTCCCTGTCTTAGGTCAGTTAGGATCACCACTTTATTTTAAGAATGTTAAAAGTCAGAATAATATTAGAGAGAATGATTTATTTCAGCTTTTATTTATTTTATCACATTCCCAGTGGGTCAGAAGTTTACATACACTCAATGTATTTGGTAGCATTGCCTTTAAATTGTTTAACTTGGGTCAAACGTTTTGGGTAGCCTTCCACAAGCTTCCCACAATAAGTTGGGTGAATTTTGGCCCATTCCTCCTGACAGAGCTGGTGTAACTGAGTCAGGTTTGTAGGCCTCCTTGCTCGCACACGCTTTTTCAGTTCTTCCCACAAATGTTCTATGGGATTGAGGTCAGGGCTTTGTAATGGCCACTCCAATACCTTGACTTTATTGTCCTTAAGCCATATTGCCACAACTTTCGAAGTATGCTTGGGGTCATTGTCCATTTGGAAGACCCATTTGTGACCAAGCTTTAACTTCCTGACTGATGTCTTGAGATGTTGCTTCAATATAGGCGCATAATTTCCCTCATCATGATGCCATCTATTTTGTGAAGTGCACCAGTCCCCTCATGCAGCAAAGCACCCCCACAACATGATGCTGCCACCCCCGTGCTTCACGGTTGGGATGGTGTTCTTCAGCTTGCAAGCCTCCCCTTTTTCCTCCAAACATAACGATGGTCATTATGGCCAAACAGTTCTATTTATGTTTCATCAGATCAGAAGCTATTTTTCCAAAAAGTACAACATTTGTCCCCATGTGCAGTTGAAAACCGTAGTCTGGCTTTTTCATGGTGGTTATGGAGCAGTGGCTTCTTCCGTGCTGAGTGGCCTTTCAGGTTCTGTCGATATAGGACTTGTTTTTCTGTGGATATAGATACCTTTGTACCCATTTCCTCCAGTATCTTCACAAGGTCCTTTGCTGTTGTTCTGGGATTGATTTGCACTTTTCGCACCAAAGTACATTCATCTCCAGGAGACAGAATGCCTAACCTTCCTGAGCGGTATGACGGTTGCGTGGTCCCATGGTGTTTATACATGCGTACTATTGTTTATACAGATGAACGTGTTTGGAAATTGCTCCCAAGGATGAACCAGACTTGTGGAGGTCTACCATTTTTTTCTGAAGTCTTGTCTGATTTCTTTTGATTTTCCCATGATGTCAAGCAAAGAGGCACCGAGTTTGAAGGTAGGCCTTGAAACACATCCACAGGTCCATCTCCAATTGACTCAAATTATGTCAATTCACCTATCAGAAGCTTCTAAAGCCATGACATAATTTTCCGGAATTTTCCAAGCTGTTTAAAGGCACAGTCAACTTAGTGTATGTAAACTTCTGACCCACTGGAATTGTGATACAGTGAATTATAAGTGAAACAATCTGTCTGTAAACAATTGTTGGAAAAATGACTTGTGTCATGCACAAAGTAGTTGTCCTAACCGACTTGCCAAAACTATAGTTTGTTCACAAGAAATTTGTGGAGTGGTTGAAAAACTAGTTTCAATGACTCCAACCTAAGTGTATGTAAACTTCCGACTTCAACTGTACAAGAAAAAACATGTTTAATTGTGTGTGTGTGTGTGTGTGTGTGTAAGAGAGTTAAGCTACATGAACGAGACTACTCCGTAGTTAGATTTTTCAGTCTGACCCCTTGTCTACACTTTAAGTTATTGATGGATAATGATGTTTTGGCAATGTGAATATAAGAATTCCAGAGTATGGAACCTTTGTATCTGATAGAGAATTGACTATGTGAGGTGCAGCAGTGGGGAGGGTGAAGGTTATCGCTGTGTGTTTGCATGGATTTGGGAATGAACCTGGAAGAATCTATTGAAAGGATTAGGTAGGCTGTCTGGGAGGTATGTGTATTTGTAGATGAAGGTGCATTGTTTCTTGTATATTAATGTTGTAGATAAGCAACTCACTATATTGTCTAAAACAGATGGGCAGATGGAGCCAAGCCGTTAGAGGCGGCTAGTCTTGCCAATTTCTTCTGTGTGATGAGTCATTTGTGTAGGTAGAAAGCATATGTACTGGCCCAGACAATATTGCAGTAAATGAGATATGGGTAAATTAAGCTATAGTATAGTGCGTGTTAGGAAGCAAGCCTGAACCAAACCACGAATCATTCTGATGATACCAACGGACTTCACGACTTTTCTGCAGACAAAGTGAATATGATCTTTACAGGACAACTTTTCATCAACAAGAACACCTAGGAATCTAGAGGATGAAACCTGCCCCATTTCATTCCCACCAATTGAAATTCTGGCCCTTAAATAAAAAAATAAAAAAATCATATTCTTACCAGTAAATACAATGAAGTTGGATTTTTTTAAACATTTAAAGATAGTTTATCTGGAACCATTCATAAAATGTGCCATGCTGGAGTTGGCTTCAATGATAAGTGAATTGAAATTCTTGTGTGATAAAATGAAGTTGGTATCATCAGTAACAATAACGGTAAGTACGGTAGCAGACACAGCAGCAAGGACATGGATATAGATTAGGAATAACAACGGTCCAAGGGGTGAAACACCACAGGATATCTTGGCCCTGGTAGATGCACAAGCAATTGCATATACAAATTGTTCTCGATCATAAACATAATTATATAGCCATTTATATGTATAGTCGTGAAAACTGTAATAATGCAATTTAGCGAGCCATATTTCATAATAAACGGTGTTGTTCAGGGCTGTAAAGATTTTGAGCACAAGTTGTAAAAGAGCCATATCTGTGGAGTAGTTTTTACAAAAACTCAAGCTGAAGCAGAGAAGGGAAATGTCCCTTAACCCAATGAGTCCCACCGTAACGCTGGCATGTTTTGGACTTCTAATCGGATTTGTCTATTTCTTCTGCATCTGTAGATACCCACTATTAGTATGTGTGATTAATGGGGGCTGTGCTAGAGTGGTGTTTGTGAGACAAGGGCGGATCTGGAAGGGGCCCGGGATCGGGAAGGGGCCCGGGTCATTTTACAAAAACTTCTGTAGTCAGAATGGTTTGAGCTACAAACTATTAAAAGTTATCTATAAAAATCTAAGATGATGCTGACAAGCTACACTAGAAATCCCAGAACAAAATGTATGTAATACTGTAATAAGCTCACATAGTTACTGTCACAAACTCCAAACAGTTATCCTGGGGTATTTACAAATACCATCAGTATGATTTTCCAATACCGTCTTTTAATTTTTAGATATTTGAATATTAGTACTTTATAAATAAATACCTGCAGTCAACGTGTGCACTAGGTAATAGATAAAGCAGATCGCGTTCATAATTTTGCCTTCATTATGAAGCTACCGGTACTAGTTTCCCGAAAAGCTGTTTGAGCCAGTCACGTGTGTTTGTTTACAAAAAAGAACGTGCAAAATGGGAGCTTCTTGAGGTGAGTCAGTCCTGTAGTGCAAATTAAGTGAGGTGATCAAGTTACACTTGTATGGAATTCACTACTGTTTGCCAGCTATATATCTTATAACTATTAAGTTAACTATCTAAGAAGTGCCAAATAAATTCTATCTAGCTGGGTTTTGGTTGCTAATGTTAGCTAGGTGGCTAATGTTAGCTTGCAGGATCAAGCTTCTTGGTAACAGCAGCAGAGACAATCCCCTCCTGGATTAAGATCCCGGCTGTCTAATATTTGTTTTGTGCATGTTGCAAACTGCGTTTTGAGATGCTTGCATAACTTTATGAGCTGGATTGTCTGTCTTAGTAGGAAATGTTTGCATGCGCTCGTTAGCATTTACCAAGCATCCTGTGTTCTGCCTTACAAACAGGACAACGGAATGGATCGCATGCAGCGACCCAAGAAAACGACTCCGAAAAAGAGGGAAACGTAGCGGTCTTCTGGTCAGACTCCGGACAAGGGCACATCGCGCACCACTCCCCAGCATTCTTCTTGCCAATGTCCAGTCTCTTGACAACAAGGTTGATGAAATCCGAGCAAGGGTAGCATTCCAGAGGGACATCAGAGACTGCAATGTTCTCTGCTTCACGGAAACATGGCTTACTGGGAAGACGCTATCCGATGCGGTGCAGCCAACGGGTTTCTCCACGCATCGCGCCGACAGAAACAAACATCTTTCTGGTAAGAAGAGCGGCGGGGGCGTATGCCTCATGACTAACGAGACATGGTGTGATGAAGGAAACATACAGGAACTCAAATCCTTCTGTTCACCTGATTTAGAATTCCTCACAATCAAATGTAGACCGCATTATCTTCCAAGAGAATTCTCTTCGATTATAATCACAGCCGTATATCCCCCCCAAGCAGACACATCGATGGCTCTGAACGAACTTTATTTAACTCTTTGCAAACTGGAAACCATTTATCCGGAGGCTGCATTCATTGTAGCTGGGGATTTTAACAAAGCTAATCTGAAAACAAGACTCCCTAAATTTTATCAGCATATCGATTGCGCAACCAGGGGTGGTAAAACCTTGGATCATTGTTACTCTAACTTCCGCGACGCATATAAGGCCCTGCCCCGCCCCCTTTCGGAAAAGCTGACCACGACTCCATTTTGTTGATCCCTGCCTACAGGCAGAAACTTAAACAAGAGGCTCCCACGCTGAGGTCTGTCCAACGCTGGTCAGACCAAGCTGACTCCACACTCAAGACTGCTTCCATCACGTGGACTGGGACATGTTTCGTATTGCGTCAGATGAAAATATTGACGAATACGCTGATTCGGTGTGCGAGTTCATTAGAACGTGCGTCGAAGATGTCGTTCCCATAGCAACGATAAAAACATTCCCAAACCATAAACCGTGGATTGATGGCAGCATTCGCGTGAAACTGAAAGCGCGAACCACTGCTTTTAATCAGGGCAAGGTGTCTGGTAACATGTCCGAATATAAACAATGCAGCTATTCCCTCCGCAAGGCTATTAAACAAGCTAAGCGTCAGTACAGAGACAAAGTGGAATCTCAATTCAATGGCTCAGACACAAGAGGCATGTGGCAGGGTCTACAGTCAATCACGGACTACAAGAAGAAACCCAGCCCAGTCACGGACCAGGATGTCTTGCTCCCAGGCAGACTAAATAACTTTTTTGCCCGCTTTGAGGACAATACAGTGCCACTGACACGGCCTGCAACGAAAACATGCGGTAAGACATTTAAACGTGTTAACCCTCGCAAGGCTGCAGGCCCAGACGGCATCCCCAGCCGCGCCCTCAGAGCATGCGCAGACCAGCTGGCCGGTGTGTTTACGGACATATTCAATCAATCCCTATACCAGTCTGCTGTTCCCACATGCTTCAAGAGGGCCACCATTGTTCCTGTTCCCAAGAAAGCTAAGGTAACTGAGCTAAACGACTACCGCCCCGTAGCACTCACTTCCGTCATCATGAAGTGCTTTGAGAGACTAGTCAAGGACCATATCACCTCCACCCTACCTGACACCCTAGACCCACTCCAATTTGCTTACAGCCCAAATAGGTCCACAGACGATGCAATCTCAACCACACTGCACACTGCCCTAACCCACCTGGACAAGAGGAATACCTATGTGAGAATGCTGTTCATCGACTACAGCTCGGCATTCAACACCATAGTACCCTCCAAGCTCGTCATCAAGCTCGAGACCCTGGGTCTCGACCCCGCCCTGTGCAACTGGGTACTGGACTTCCTGACGGGCCGCCCCCAGGTGGTGAGGGTAGGCAACAACATCTCCTCCCCGCTGATCCTCAACACGGGGCCCCACAAGGGTGCGTTCTGAGCCCTCTCCTGTACTCCCTGTTCACCCACGACTGCGTGGCCACGCACGCCTCCAACTCAATCATCAAGTTTGCGGACGACACAACAGTGGTAGGCTTGATTACCAACAACGACGAGACGGCCTACAGGGAGGAGGTGAGGGCCCTCGGAGTGTGGTGTCAGGAAAATAACCTCACACTCAACGTCAACAAAACTAAGGAGATGATTGTGGACTTCAGGAAACAGCAGAGGGAACACCCCCTATCCACATCGATGGAACAGTAGTGGAGAGGGTAGCAAGTTTTAAGTTCCTCGGCATACACATCACAGACAAACTGAATTGGTCCACTCACACTGACAGCGTCGTGAAGAAGGCGCAGCAGCGCCTCTTCAACCTCAGGAGGCTGAAGAAATTCGGCTTGTCACCAAAAGCACTCACAAACTTCTACAGATGCACAATCGAGAGCATCCTGGCGGGCTGTATCACCGCCTGGTACGGCAACTGCTCCGCCCTCAACCGTAAGGCTCTCCAGAGGGTAGTGAGGTCTGCACAACGCATCACCGGGGGCAAACTACCTGCCCTCCAGGACACCTACACCACCCGATGTTACAGGAAGGCCATAAAGATCATCAAGGACATCAACCACCCGAACCACTGCCTGTTCACCCCGCTATCATCCAGAAGGCGAGGTCAGTACAGGTGCATCAAAGCTGGGACTGAGAGACTGAAAAACAGCTTCTATCTCAAGGCTATCAGACTGTTAAACAGCCACCATTGAGTGGCTGCTGCCAACACACTGTCATTGACACTGACCCAACTCCAGCCACTTTAATAATGGGAATTGATGGGAAATGTAAATATATCACTAGCCACTTTAAACAATGCTACCTTATATAATGTTACTTACCCTACATTATTCATCTCATATGCATACGTATATACTGTACTCTACATCATCGACTGCATCCTTATGTAATACATGTATCACTAGCCACTTTAACTATGCCACTTTGTTTACTTTGTCTACATACTCATCTCATATGTATATACTGTACTCGATACCATCTACTGTATGCTGCTCTGTACCATCACTCACTCATATATCCTTATGTACATATTCTTTATCCCCTTACACTGTGTATAAGACAGTAGTTTTAGAATTGTTAGTTAGATTACTTGTTGGTTATCACTGCATTGTCGGAACTAGAAGCACAAGCATTTCGCCACACTCGCATTAACATCTGCTAACCATGTGCATGTGACAAATAAAATTTGATTTGATTTGAAGCATCCACTATGAGGATTCCTTAGTACTTCTTAGCATTCTGGTAAGTGGCATTTTTGGGGCTTTTTTTACCATTCGAAAAAGAAATTGCGCCCCTTGTGTGCACTACCGGTAATAACATATATATCCCGAGATGGCACGGTATGGAAATCTAGATACCGGCCAACCCTACACTGTACAGTACAGCACTAGAGTAGAATGTTATGTACTGTATTATACATATATACTTTACTGTACTCTACTGTGGTGTCCAAACTTGTGAAACATAGATGTCTATGATTGTTTCAGAGTTGGTCTGGTTCGGACCAACTGAATGTGGTATTGTTTGGGGGTGGAGATCATTACAATAATAGCCAGTGCGTCGTATACTCAAATATGCAAAATAAGGACATTGCATATTTTGTACCTTTGTGTACCTATTAGGATACAACACCATGAAGGGAATGATATTCATATCGAGAATTATCATTTTCTGTATGGTACAGATCAGGGAGCAATGATGTAATTCGATTACCGGATATAAATCCACTTCACCTACTGTAGTTCAATATCCCAAATATATATATTTTTAACTCAAGGTGTTATGTTTTTGCTGACATGTGAGAATGCTGTTCATTGGCTATAGTTCAGCATTCAACACCATAGTCCCCTCCAAGCTTGTCACCAAGTTTAGGACCTTCGGACTGAACACCTCACTCTGCAACTGGATCCTGGACTTCCTGACGGGCCGGACCCAGGTGGTGAGGGTCGGCGGCAACATCACCACCGCCCTAATGACCCTTAACACAGGGGTGTGTGCTTACTCCCCTCCAGTACTCCCTGTTCAACCACAACTGTGTGGCCCGCACGACTCGAACACCATCATAAAGTTTGCTGACAACACAACGGTGGTAGGTGATCAGGTGACGATGAGACAACCTACAGGGAGGTCAGTGACCTAACAGTGTAGTGCCGGAACAACAACCTCTCCCTCAATGTCAGTAAGGCCAAAAGTTGATCGTGGACTAAAGGAAACGGGGGAGGGGGGCTTCATCACTGGGGCTGAGCTCCCTGCTCGATATCAGGCGGTGTGAAAATAAAGGCCCGAAAACTCATTAAAGACTCCAGCCACCCAAGCCATAGACTGTTCTCTGGTTCCGCACGGTAAGCGGTACCGGTGCATCATGTCTGACACCAAAAGGCTCCTGAACTGCTTCCATCCCCAAACCATGTCTGCTAAACAACTAACTAAATAGTTAACACAAAGGCTACACTGACTGAGTTGACCCTTGTATTTTATTTTTGCACTGGCTCTATGCACTCTTATGGCCCTACACACTCATGCACACTGACACTCCAACACACAAACACTCACATCATCATTTGCTCACACACACATAATATGCACATACATAATATGCACATCTGTTTTTTTGCATTGGATGCGTCTCACTCCACCCCATCAGCCAATGTCACACTTTTGCATCTGAGGTGAAAGGTGACAGAGCAAGAGTGGCGTTTGTCAGACCATGAGACATCCCGAAAATCTGTCTTCTCACAACATCGTCTGTAGCGTAAAGGGTTAATGTAGCTGTAAGCTAGGTGTTGATAGCAAATGGCTGACTCATGCAGTTCTAATGTAACATTAGCATGCTGGTAGGGCTAATGTTAGCAGGCCAATAGGGCTTATGTTAACAGACTAGTAGAGCTAACTTTAGCAGGCTAGTCGGCTAGCAACCTTGCAAGTTGATTTCTAACAATACATTTATAAAGTATTAACATGTAAATTGGCTGAAAATGTTATTGAAACAAGTAGTCATGAGTGTAAACGATTTGGTTTAATTTGAGGTTATACATTTTAAGTTATTTCTGTTGGAGTTAACCTTTAAGGAATAGGCTGGCTTGCCGGGGCCTCCATATTACATCACACCCCAGAAAAACATTTTCTGACATGACTTCGGCATTCTGATCGGTTTTATGTAACAACTTGAAAAATTAGGTGCAACTTTGCATTGGATGAGTATACTAATGCATATCCATATGTTACTTGTGGTTAAGAGTATGCTACCTTCCCTTTAAAGTGACAAATCAGAGTCAAAACATAATTCCTCTACGTGGAATTGCCCAAATCAGCCATCAAACAAATAGTTATGGATACAACTCCATATAGTCCCAACACAACCCTTTGTCAATATCTAGTATACTGTGTGTTATTGTTTCAGTGAACTTTCAGGTTCCTGCAAACTAATATTTGACAGATTTTCACTTTGGGTGGTCACAACCCTCATTCTATTTGCACCTTCTTCCATGTAATTATGGTGCCACTATGAAAATAAGATTATTGTACCTGTAGCCTAGAGAGAGCATGTCTTGATATTTATTTTTCTCGAATTACACTTTGCTACATTAAAAAAAGCTAAATGATAAACAAGTGTCATCAGCAGACTTTTGCTTGATGTAACCTTGGCGTCAACTATGACCAACCTGATCAGAGGATTTTCCGTTAGAGGTACTGCATGGCTGGATGTTCACTGTGGAAGGAAGGCTTGACCTCTCCCAGGGAAGCTTGTTCTTCCCTTTGCCTGCACTGACAATTCTCCTCTGCAGTGGAAGGTCATCAATGAGGGAGCCCAAACTTCCATAACCATGATACAGCCTGTCAGAGTCTGGTTCCGTCCTGATGCTCTTGGCACTGCTGATCCGCCCACCATTGAGCACCCACTCCAGGTCAGCTCCTGACCCAAACTGTGGTGACCGTCGTTGTCCTGATTTAGGGATTAGAAGGGCGTATTCTACCATCCCATCGGAGGACAGTCTGGGAAGTATGTGCCTGGCTCTTCTTGCTTGAACAGCTGCCATAAGACCCTCCACATCCCCATTGAGCTCCACTCTGTCTACAGCCTTCATTAGGGGCTGTTTTTTCCCTGTGTCAAGGCAATGGTCAAAAACAGCAAATAGTTCTAGGGCTGCATGGCGGACCTTCTTCTTGCTGTCCGCCAAGTATGGTGCAACTTCAAAGCAGAGGCTGGGGATGTTGAAGTCCTTCTTGGGGTGGGTGAGCATAGCTGCTGTGATGATGTTGATGACATCCTCTCTGACCCTGGAGTTCTTGTGTCTCAGGTGTCCAATGGCAAGGTCTAACACTTTCTGTGGCCCTACAATTCTAGTCAACTGCCTGAACACATTCATGTACTCATTCCGGGTGACAGCACGGTTGTCTCCAAGGGGTTTCAGAGCCACACATACTATCTGTTTGAAATATTTGTCTATATTGTAATCCAATTTCTGGATGAGTAGGTTTATCACCTGTAAAGTGCCATACAAGACTTTGAAGTTGGTGTCATCTAGAAGTCTGTGGAGAAAATATATAAACTCCACAATACTGTCCGAGGGGACTGGCTTCAAGTCCAATCCAAAGAGGAGTTTTTTCAGCTCTTCCACACCATTTGTTCGATTTTGGTAGTTTTTTAGGTCTAGGAGCTGTTCATGTAACTCCTGGGGTATCAATCCAAAAATCATAATTGATGGTCCTTTTGATGTGGTCAAAGGGAAGAATCTAATGAAGCAATCACATTTCTGTGAGGACAATATTGCCCGTTTCTTTGACTCATCATCTTGGTGGTTCGATTGGACATTTGCAGTTTCTTATGAATAACGGTTCATTGTGCTAGTCAACTCCAGACAACTGGAACATGAACGGTGAAAGCAACGTTGAGTGAAAATAAAAACACTTGTAGCTTGCTGTGCATTCCCCTACATAGCCATGACGAAAAAAGGCACGGTGGAATGTTGTATTTGAAAGCCCATTTTGTATTTCAGCTAAATTAGCTAACATAGCTAACTAGCTGCATAACTAGGAAGCAATCATTCAATGTCCAGAAATAGCGTGTCAGGGCGACGTCGCTGCCAGTACCGCTTCAGATGTATGATTTCCATAGAATCCAATATCATCGCTAGCTTTTAGCTTAACGTACGACTTTGAATTGCGGCTTAGTAGAAGAAACCTTGCGGCTAGCTGGCGAAGTTAGAAAACAGACTAAAATGCAGACTTCGCATTCCGATTAGTCGTTCAAATTTGACGTCCGGCATACAAAAAAGTTGCACACATCTCCTTAATCTCTTCGGTTAAATGTATGTAACAGTATGAGACTTTATGTTGAATGTTTGTAAACTAACTAGCTAGCTATCTGCACTGTAGAGACATTCATCGCCGTAGCCAACACACATAGAACCATCAAAATGGCGAATACAACATGACACAAACGGATCGCTTCCATGGTGACGCGAGTTGTTGGAAAAATGCTGCATTCGTGACAACTCGGAATTTATGAATACACAGGTCTTCAGATCCAATTATACAATTAACCAGTCTATGTATCTGCCAATTAAATGCTTTGAACCCACTAGTAGGCCAAATTGACACTCCCCAGAAGAAGCAGTCCTCCATAGAATGAATGAAATTCTATAGTATTTCAATTCAATGTTTCAAGGACTACATTACTTGTATTTCATTAACATTAGAACTTTTTAAAAATTATTTAATCATTTGTCATACATTTTTATGTTTAGCTCACATAATATAATTTAAAAGTATACATTAATTGTAGATATTAATATATGCATTTCTATATCTTCCAAAATCTTTTTTTACAATGGTGGGGGGAGTGCCAAGATGTAGGCGCAGTGGATTCAGATCTCCAGCATCTTCCACCTGCCATTACCACTTGCTGGGCCCTGCCTGGAGAGGAAGCCATGCTATCAGGAACAGTATTATTTGTGTAGAGATACTCTGGTTATGCCCATGTTTGACCATTATTATTTCTTTAACCTTTATTTATTTCAAATATTTTTTATTAAACACACACAGGAATGGTGTACAAGACAGGTATACAATTCTTATCTAAACATAAGAGCTTTAACCTTTATTTAACTAGGCAAGTCAGTTAAGCATGATGACTCCTTGCTGTCCCCAGTCCACCTGGCCGTGCTGCTGCTCCAGTTTCAACTGTTCTGCCTGCGGCTATGGAATCCTGACCTGTTCACCGGACGTGCTACCTGTCCCAGATCTGCTGTTTTCAACTCTGTAGAGACAGCAGGAGTGGTAGAGATACTTTTAATGATCGGCTATGAAAAGCCAACTGACATTTACTCCTGAGGTGCTGACTTGCTGCACCCTCGACAACTACTGTGATTATTATTATTTGACCATGCTGGTCATTTATGAACATTTGAACATCTTGGCCATGTTATAATCTGTTATAATCTCTACCCGGCACAGCCAGAAGAGGACTGGCCACCCCTCATAGCCTGGTTCCTCTATAGGTTTATTCCCAGGTTTTGGCCTTTCTCTGGAGTTTTTCCTAGCCACCGTGCTTCTACACCTGCATTGCTTGCTGTTTGGGGTTTTAGGCTGGGTTTCTGTACAGCACTTTGATATATCAGATGATGTACGAAGGGCTATATAAATACATTTGATTGATTTTGATTGGAGATAAGAACAAATTCTTATTTACAATGACGGCCTATCCCGGCCAAACCCAGACGATGCTGGGCCAATTGTGCGCTGCCCTATGGGACTCCCAATCACAGCCAGATGTGATTTCAAACCAGGGACTGTAGTTATGGCTCTTGCACTGAGATGTAGTGCCTTAGACCGCTGTGCCGCTTGGGAGACCAATAAAATATTTGTGAAATGATCGACTTGGAATCTTATAGAAAGATAAAAAGTTTGAGCGTCCCACTTGGAAAGTAGCAGAATCAACCAAATAGGAACTTAAGAAGCTCTATGTAACAACAACAAAAAACATGCTCAAATTTTAACTCTGGTTTCCGAGTTGTCTTAAACTCTGCATTAACCTGAGCATTGGGATATGTATGGAGTTATATATTTAGGTTGAGAACATAGAGAATGATAGATGACTCATTGTATCTATCCCATTTGTCCATACACAGATACATTTTCAACGAAAATCACGTAAGCGGGGTATGGAAGCAATTTTTCACCTTTGAAAGCAGTTAATCCATGCCTGATTTCAAGCAATAACGAAACACACACACATATAGTACCAGTCAAAAGTTTGGACACAGCTACTCATTCAAGGGTTTCTTTATTTTCTACATTGTAGAATAATAGAGAATACATCAAAACGATGAAATAACATGTAGAATCATGTAGTTAGCAAATGTTAAACAAATCAAAATATATTTGATATACTTCAAAGTAGCCAACAATTGCCTTGATGACAGCTTTGCACACTCTTGGCATTCTCTCAGCCATCTTCACCTGGAATGCTTTTCCAAAAGTCTTGAAGGAGTTCCCACATATGCTGAGCACTCGTCTGTTTTTCCTTCACTCTGTGGTCCAACTCATCCCAAACCATCTCAATTGTGGAGGCCAGGTCATCTGATGCAGCTCTCCATCACTCTCCTTCTTGGTCAAGCAGCCCTTACATGGCCTGGAGGTGTGTTGGGTCATTGTCCTGTTGAAAAACAAATGAGAGTCCAACCAGGTGGGATGGCGTATTACTGCAGAATGCTGTGGTAGCCATACTGGTTAAGTGTACCTTGAATTCTAAATAAATCACTGACAGTGTCACCAGCAAAGCACCCCCACACCATCACACCTCCTCCTCCATGCTTCACAGTGGGAACCACACATGCGGAGAACATCCTTTCACCCACTCGGCATCTCACAAAGATACTGTGGTTGAAACCAAAAAAACTCATATTTTGACTCTTCAGACAAAATTACAAATTTCCACCGGTCTAATGTCCTTTGCTTGTGTTTCTTGGCCCAAGCAAGTCTCTTCTTATTGGTGTCCTTTAGTAGTGGCTTCTTTGCAGCAATTCGACCATGAAGGCCTGATTCACACTGATTCTGAACAGTTGATGTTGAGATGTGTCTGTTACTTGAACTTTGAAGCATTTATTTGGGATGCAATTTCTGAGGCTGGTAACTCTAATGAACTTATCCTCTGCAGCAGAGGTAACTCTGGGTCTTCCTTCCCTGTGGCGGTCCTCATGAGAGCCAGTTTCATCATAGAGCTTGATGGTTTTTGCAACTGCACTTGAAGAAACTATCAAAGTTCTTGAAATGTTCCGGATTGACTGACCTTCATGTCTTAAAGTAATGCTAGACTGCCGTTTCTCTTTGCTTATTTGCGCTATTCTTTCCATCTTCTGTATACCAACCCTACCTTGTCACAACACAACTGATTGGCTTAAGAAGGAAAGAAATTCCACAAATTAACTTAACAAGGCACACCTGTTAATTGAAATGTATTCCAGGTGACGACCTCATGAGGCTGATTGAGAGAATGCTAAGAGTCTGCAAAGCTGTCATCAAGAGAAAGGTTGGCTACTTTGAAGAATCTAAAATCTTAAATATTGTTTAACACTTTATTTGTTACTACATGATTCCATATGTGTTATTTTTTATAGTTTTGATGTCTTCATATAGCTTTCGTCCAAATGTTGTAAATGATATATATTATAGTCATCAGTCAACAATATTACACTCAGAAGTTACTTCAACTTCAACCAGTAAAGGCTAGTGATGGCTAGCTATGCTACTTGTTATCCCAGTCTGTCTTAATGAGTGTTAGCATGCTAATAGTACACCCTGCACAACTTTATTAAAACATTTTAGGGGTACGCAAGTTGATAACCATATCAAGTATGTTGTATTGTACATTTCAAACAACATTCCCAGCTAATGAGAGAACAGTCATCAACTTAAGAGAATGAACTAAATTTAACAAGGTTACCTTGGGGCTAATTAAATGGGTGCCAACAAAACAAACTTGTGTTAGAAATTGAAAATCAATTAATCCACTATCATTAACACAATGGAAAAATCAAATGATTTATTATTTAATTATTGAAATAGCATGGGTGACAGAGAAAAACGAATTGGTACAATTTAAGGCCATGTGGCAAACAATAATGCAGGCACTAGGAATGAACAGTTGAAGTCGGAAGTTTACATACACTTAGGTTGGAGTCATAAACTAGTTTTTCAACCACTCCACAAATGTCTTGTGAACAAACTATAGTTTTGGGACGTCGGTTAGGACATCTACTTTGTGCATGATAAGTAATTTTTCCAACAATTGTTTACAGACAGATTATTTCACTTATAATTCACTGTATCACAATTCCACTGGGTCAGAAGTTTACGTACACTAAGTTGACTGTGCCTTTAAACAGCTTGGAAAATTCCAGAAAATTATGTCATGGCTTTAGAAGCTTCTGGTAGGCTAATTTACATAATTTGAGTCAATTGGAGGTGTACCTGTGGATGTATTTCAAGGCCTACCTTCAAACTCTTTGCTTGACATCATTGCTTGACATCATGGGAAATCAAAAGAAATTAGCCAAGACCTCAGGAAAAAAATGGTAGACCTCCACAAGTCTGGTTCATCCTTGGGAGCAATTTTCAAATGCCTGAAGCTACCACGTTCATTTGTACAAACAATAGTACACATGTATTAAAACCTCTTGGGGCTAGGGGGAAGAATTTTCACTTTTGGATAAATAGCGTGCCCAATTTCAACTTCCTGCTACTCATGCCACGAATATAAGATATGCATATCATTCATAGATTTGGATAGAAGACACTCTGAAGTTTCTAAAACTGTTTGAGTCATGTCTGTGAGTATAACAGAACTTATGTAGCAGGCAAAACCCGAGGACTAACTGTTCAGAATTCCCCCCCCCCCCCCCCCCCCCCTCTGTTCGCTGAGTTGTCATTGCCAAGGTTCTTAAGAACCTGTTGTCAGTTCCTACCGCTTCCACTGGATGTCACCAGTCTCTGGAATTTGGTTGAGGTTATTCCTTTGTGCAATAAAGAAGTAGGCCAACTAGGAACTGGGTAACACTTTTGTGAGTTGCGCAATACAGATTGCCCCGTCTACAATTTGATCGATTATTAACGTTTAAAAATACCTAAAGTTGTATTACAAAAGTAGTTTGAAATATTTTGGCAAAGTGTATAGGCAACTTTTGAAATATTTTGTAGTGGCGTTGCATTTTTTGTAAGCTGTTTTTTTCTGGATCAAATGCGCTTTATAAACGGACATTTTGGATATATATGGATGGAATTAATCGAACAAAAGGACCAATTGTGATGTTTATGGGACATATTGGAGTGCCAACAAAAGAAGCTCATCAAAGGTAATGCATGTTTTATATTTTATTTCAGCGTTTTGTGTAGCGCCTGCAGGGTTGAAATATGCTAACCCCTTTGTTTACTGCTGGTACTATCATCAGATAATAGCTTCTTAAGCTTTCGCCGAAAAGCATTTTTAAAATCTGACATGTTGGCTGGATTCACAATGAGTGTAGCTTTAATTGAGTATCTTACATGTGTGATTTAATGAAAGTTTGAATTTTATAGTATTTTATTTGAATCTGGCGCTCTGCACTTTCCCTGACAATTGGCCAGTTGAGACATTTGCGTCCCGCCTATCCCAAAGAGGCACCATGGGACCACACAGCCGTCATACAGCTCAGGAAGGAGAGGCGTTCTGTCTCCTAGAGATGAATGTACTTTGGTGCGAAAAAAGGAAATCAATCCCAGAACAACATCAAAGGACCTTGTGAAGATGCTGGAAGAAACAGGTACAACATCATCAATATCCACAGTAAAACGAGTCCTATATCGACATAATCTGAAAGGCCACTCGGCAAGGAAGAAGCCACTGCTCCAAAACCGCCATAAAAAAGCCAGACTACGGTTTGGAACTGCACATGGGGACAAAGATCATACTTTTTTGGAGAAATGTCCTCTGGTCTGATGAAACATAAAGAGAACTGTTTGGCAATAATGACCACCGTTATGTTTGGAGGAAAAATGGGGATGCTTGCAAGCAGAAGAACACCATCCCAACCGTGAAGCACGGGGGTGGCAGCATCATGTTGTGGGCGTCCTTTGCTGCAGGAGGGACTGGTGTACTTCACAAAATAGATGGCATCATGATGAGGGAAATTATGCACCTATATTGAAGCGACATCTCAAGACTTCAGTCAGGAAGTTAAAGCTTGGTCGCAAATGGGTCTTCCAAATGGACAATGACCCAAGCATACTTCCAAAGTTGTGGCAAAATGGCTTAAGGACAACAAAGTAAAGGTATTGGAGTGGCCATCACAAAGCCCTGATCTCAATCCTATAGAAAATTTGTGGGCAGAACTGAAAAAGCATGTGCGAGCAAGGAGGCCTACAAACCTGACTCAGTTACACCAGTTCTGTCAGGCGGAATGGGTCAAAATTCACCCAGCTTATTGTGGGAAGCTTGTGGAAGGCTACCCGAACAGTTTGACCCAAGTTAAACAATTTAAATGCAATGCTACCAAATACATTGAGTGTATGTAAACTTCTGACCCACTGGGAATGTGTTGAAAGAAATAAAAGCTGAAATAAATCATTCTCTCTATTATTCTGACATTTCCCATTCTTAAAATAAAGTGGTGATCCTAACACAGGGAATTTTTACTTGGATTAAATGTCAGGAATTGTGAAAAACTGAGTTTAAATGTATTTGGCTAAGGTGTATGTAAACTTCCGACTTCAACTGTAGCTGTGAGCATGGAGTACTTTTATATTATGGAGTACTTTTATATTATGGGGTACTTTTATATTATGGAGTACTTTTATATTATGGAGTACTTTTATATTATGGAGTACTTTTATATTATGGGGTATTGTGTGTAGATTGGTGAGAAAAAAAGCTTTTTAATATATTTTGAGTTCAGGCTGTAACACAACAAAGTGTGGAATAAGTCAAGGGGTATAAATACTTTCTGTTGGCACTGTATGTAGTTGTTGTTTGTGTGCGTTTGTACGTTGTAAATGTCTGTTTGTTTTTGGTGTAAAAAATAAAATATTATAAATGGTGCCAATGAAAAATTTACCGTAGAAAGCTAGGCTGGCGTAGGCTACGGATTAGCCTTGAATATTTTGGTTAGTAGATATTGTCAAACCGCTCAATCCACTAGTTTATTAGTGACTCATCACACTGACATTTCTGCTGTATCTAATTTTGGTTTGTTTTGGTCAGCCATCAACTGGATGAGTCTCTATTCAGTTTGGTGGAAATTATCCAACCATTATGTAGGGTGGTGGAAATCCCCATCGACTGAGGATGAGAGGTCTCCAATATGTAGATGTGTAAAAATTACATTGAATAATAAACTAAATTTATCAATCTGACTCCAGTATTATGTGAACGCTATAGACCCATAATCGTAATCAGTGGGTATAGCCAAGGTTGCGAGCCTTGCGTCACCACTCGGAATACTATAAAATGCTAGAGTCTATGTTTACCGTTATGCAATTATTAAGTGGCTGAGGAACAAGGAGTTAATATCTTGCAATCTATGTCTTAGCATTAAATTATTGACTTAACTTTAACTCAGAGATGCACAATTAGAGACCGAGTATATATGCTATGTATATTGTCAATAATATTAACCATTAGACATATCAAATAATAATTCAAGGAATATTACTCAGAAATGTGAGGACTACGGTTCATATCCATTTAAAAGTAATCAGATGTATTACAGTTACGCAAAAAGATTACATTTAACAAATGGTACATACCAAAAATCTTCACAATAAATATAATACAAAATATCTTAATTCTTAACAGCATATAAAATGAATCACTATGACATACAAAATTACGTCAGGAGATCGGTTTACCAATGACTCCATGATCTAGGTTTAAGCCCAGCTTTTTTTCTTCCAAGAGCGCCAAATATCTCCTATCGTCTAATTAATATAACCTTGTATGGCCCAGAACATTAAAACAAAATGCATAAAACTTCACCAGCATTCTCTACAGGTATTCCCAAACTACCATCGGGGGTACGCCAAATAAAAATGTGATTTACATGTTTTTTTTTTTAATCCTTCACATTTTCAAACAGTCTATTTATATTCTCCAACGGGGCTATATATTTGGGTGAGGTAGCCTCGTTTCACTGCCAAAAATAAAATTAAACTAGTGTTCAGCGAAATAACAACACAATGTTAAATACAGGTAGCCTAGTCAAATAATTAACATCCAATCACATTAACCGTTACTTTCTGGCAGGAATTCCACTAACGGTCCACATGAGGGAGACATAGTGGAGTGGTAACGCGCTTGCAAGCAGTTGCTCCCGACTCCACTTGGGTACACTGCAGCATCCACCGAGAGGCTCTTGATGCCTAGAGAATGCCTGAAGAGCTTGAAAGACGTTTTGGACACTACAGTGAAAACGGTTAACTTTGTTAATGGGCAGCGACCATGTAACGCTTATTCTTATGTTTAATAACTGTATCGTATAGCTTGTGTGTGGCAATTTGAGAGTGCGTTGACCCTGGTGCTTAGATGGGGTACGCAGCTGGAGGTTGAATGTTTGAAGGAGTACGGGACTATAAAAAGTTTGGGAACCACTGCTCTAATCTAATAATCACACCTCAACACTGTATGATAAGAGCACACCCGTGTCGCTCCTCTTTGAACTATCCGCCATCCGACAAACAGAATAATACAGTTTCCCTGTAACAATAAATCCATAGCACTTACAGTTCAATGAAACATATCAGAATTCATAGCTCTTTATAAACTATTAAAACAATCCAAATATGACATTTTAATTCACACTAAGGTTCATTTCATCAATTCAAGTTTCATTAGTCGTCACACCTCTCCTGGCGTGACTTCCATGAGACTGCCAGTTGCTAGTTGCTAGTTGCGATTATCACCTTCTCTCATTCTTCCACTACAAGAGGGTTGACTCCAACAACTCTGATGGCAGGAGTTGGAGTCGTTCACCACTAGATTTACCGCCACCTGCAGTTATGGAACATTTGCTCATGATTATAACTCATTGGCTGATCCCTCCTGATGACCTGGATGGAATTATGTGATCAATCCTTAATCCATAGGAAGTCCTACGCAATGGTGCTGCCCATGCATTTTTTTTTTTACTATCAGTGTACAGTGATATATTTGTATTTCACACTACATGAACAAATAGCCAAGTGTATTAAACACATTATATATATATAAAATATGTACACTGATCTTTCAACAATTTATATACTCTAGCTTGACACCTTGATAAGCTAATTTCCTGACTATGGCTCACCACTCATTATACTGGGTGATTTCAACCTCCCGACGCCTGACTTGGATTAATTTCTTTCCACCTCTTTCCTTTCCTCTTTTGACCTCACCCTTTCCCAGTCCCCTCTAACTCAAGGCAGGCAATGCACTTGACCTCATCTTTACTAGAGGCTGTTTGTCTACTAATCTTGCTGCAATCTTACTGCGATCACTACTTTGTTTCCTTTTCTCTACCTCTCTCCTTCAACGCTACCCACCCAGCCCCTACCCAGATGGGCAGGTATCGTCACAATCTTCGCTCTCTCTCTCCCACTACTCTCTCCTCTTCTATCCTATAATCTATACCTTCTGCTTTAATTTTTCCTCCTGTCTCTGTCTCTTCTACTCTCCTCCCTTTCCACATCCTTTGACTATTACTGTGCCCTCCCCACCTGCTCTGAGGGCACAGTAACAGGGCTGCAGGCAGCTGAGCAAAAATGGAGACAAAATTCAACTTCCGGAGGATCTATAATCCATCCACTCCCTCCTCTCTGCCTTCTCTTCCTCTGTATCCACTGTTAAAGCTGCTTTCTATCAATCTACATTTCAAACTACTGGTCCAACCCTGGGAATCTCTTTTCCCCATCCCTACTCCCTCTTTGTGACTGACTTTGTCAACCACTTTGAAAAAAAGTTTCAGATGAAATTCTGCGGCTAGTGATGTCCAGCTGCCTGACAACCTGCCCCCCTCGACCTCCTCCCTTCTCCAAACCATCTCTGGAGACCTTCTCCCATCCTCACTTACCTCATCAACTCATCCCTGACCACTGGCTCCGTTCCTTCAGACTTCAAGATGGCCAGAGTTGTTTCGCTCTTCAAGAAACCAACACTCGACCCCTCTGACATCAAACTACAGACCAGTATCCCTTCTTTATTTTATTTCCAAAACACTTGAGCGTGCTGTCTTTGACCAACTCTCTTGTTATCTCTCTCAGAATGATCTTCTTGAGCCTAACCAGTCAGGTTTCAAGATGGCTCACTCAACTGAGACCACACGTTTCTGTCTCATGGAGGCTCTCCGCTCTGCCTTAGCTGACGCTCTCTTCTCGGTTCTCATCTTCCTAGATCTATCCTCTGCCTTCTACACCATGAACCATCGGGATCCTCCTCTCCACCTTTTCAGGGCTGTGCTTCTCAGGCTCTGCACACTCCTGGATTTCATCCTACCTGCCAGGTTGCTCCTACCAGGTGACATGGAGAGGATCTGTGTCTGCACTACATGCTGTCACTACTGGTGTCACCCAGGGCTCAGTTCTAGGCCCTCTCCTCTTTTCTTTATACACCAAATCACTTGACTCTGTCATATTCTCACATGGTCTCTCCTATTATGGCTATTTGGATGATATTAAACTGATTTTCTGCTTACCCCTTCTGACACCCAGGTGGCGACAAGCTTAGTGGTTAGAGCGTTGGACTAGTAACCGGAAGGTTGCAAGTTCAAACCCCCGAGCTGACAAGGTACAAATCTGTTGTTCTGCCTCTGAACAGGCAGTTAACCCACTGTTCCTAGGCCATCATTGAAAATAAGAATTTGTTCTTAACTGACTTGCCTAGTTAAATAAAGGTAAAATATATATATATTTTTAAAAATCTCTGTGTGCCTGGCAGACATCTTAGCTTGGATGTTGGCCCACCACCTCAAGCTCAACCTCAACTAGACAGAGCTTCTCTTCCTCCCGGGAAGGCCTGCCCTCTCCAAGACCTCTCCATCACGGTTGACAACTCCATGATGTCCCCCTTCCATTGTACAAAGAACCATGTCGTTCTCTGCAAACATCAAAGCAGTGACTCGCTCTTGCAGGTTCATGCTCTACAAAATCCATTGAGTATGACCTTTCCTCACACAGGAAGCGGGCAGGTCCTAATCAAGGCACTTGGATTCCTTCGTCTGGACTACTGCAACTCTTTGTTGGCTGGGTTCCGCACTTGTGCCATGAAACCCCTGCAACTTATCCAGAACACCGCAACCGGCCTAGTGTTCAAACTGAGTTTAAATGTATTTGGCTAAGGTGTATGTAATCTTCCGACTTCAACTGTAAGTATTCAAACCCTTTACTCAGTACATTGTTGAAGCACCTATGGTAGCGATTACAGCCTCGGTTATTCATGGATATGACGCTACAAACATGGCACACCTCTATTTGTGGAGTTTCTCCCATTCTTCTCTGTAGATCCTCTCAAGCTCTGTCAGGTTGGATGGGGAGCTTGCTGCACAGCTATTTTCAGGTTACTGAGGAGTGGCTTCTGTCTGGCCACTCTACCATAAAGGCCTGATTGGTGGACTGCTGCAGAGATGGTTGTCCTTCTGGAAGGTTCTCCCACAGAGGAACTCTGGAGCTTTGTCAGAGTGACCATCGGGTTCTTGGTCACCACCCTGACCAAGGCCCTTCTCCCCCGATTGCTCAGTTTGGCCTGGCAGCGACCTCTAGGAAGAGACTTGGTGGTTCCAAACTTCTTCCATTTAAGCATGATGGAAGCCACTGTGTTCTTGGGGACCTTCAATGCTGTAGAAATGTTTGGTAACCTTCTCCAGATCTGTGCCTCGACACAATCCTGTCTCGGAGCTCTACGGACAATTCCTTCGATCTCGTGGCTTGTTTTTTGCTCTGACATGCACAGTCAACTGTGGGACATTATATAGACAGGTGTATGCCTTTACAAATCATGTTCAATCAATTTTGTTTACCACAGGTAAATTTGCTAATATTTCTAAAAACCTTTTTTTGCTTTGTCATTAAGGGGACTTGTGTGTAGATTGATGAGGATATTTTATTTATTTAATCCATAGAATAAGGCTCTAACATGGGTTCCTGAGTGGTGTGGTGGTCTAAGGCACTGCATCTCAGTGCTAGAGGTGTCACTACAGACCCTGGTTTGATTACACGTATCACAACCGGCCGTGATTGGGAGTCCCATAGGTTGGCGCACAATTGGCTCAGCGTCGTCTGGGTTAGGGTTTGGCCGGGGTAGACCATCTTTGTAAATAAGAATTTAACTGACTTGCCTGGTTAAGAAAAAAAAAAAATATATATATGGAAAATGTCAAGGGGTCTGAATACTTTCCCATGGCACTGTATATCATAACTGTTCTTGTTCAAATAAGTTTATAAATGACTAATTGTGATATTGTAGCCCTTCTAATGACTATGTTTGATACCAGCAGAGCCTCATATATTGATTTGCTGGTCACCTCTGCTGGGAAACAGAGGGAGTGCAACTTCTACCATAAAGCTACTGTACATTTGTCAATTTAGCGAATTGACAAAGTATTACACTATTTCATCATACCAAATTAAAATTGGGATTTTTTTATGTTGATATTTGTATTTTATTTTCATGACTCCTAGTTGGTTGTTGTCTTCTTTCCGTTCTAACTTGTATGATGTACTATGGTTGTGTATAAAAAAAGATTATCAATGGCAATGTGTGCAAAATAGCTACAAATATACCATTCCTTTAGAAGTACCCTGCTTGCTCCTAAAAATTACGCAGCATAAAGTGTTTGGTTTTTGTTTTCCTGACAGACGCTGGGGTTCCTGCGGTTTCTGGATTATACTCCGCTGCTGCAATAAAACAGATTTTGTCGGCTCATCTGACGCTCAACACAGGTTTGTCTAGCTTGCATAGTGTTGATTTAAAAAAAAAAGATATTTAGCTAGTAGCTATCACACGTTACAATAGATATCACTCAACAAGCTGGAGATCAATGTTTAGCTTGATTAGTACTGTTTTTATTTGAGCAGCAACAGTGTACTGGCTTCGTGGTAATGCATTGGAAATAACACCCTTGTTGCTAGCTAAATTAATTTCTCACACGATGCCTCAAACCCCTCGTACATCCGATAGCCCGGTTATTGCAGGCTACGCATTATTACTAGCTATATTATAAAATGCAAGCAATATTCATCAGCTAGTCTGAAAAATCAGAACAGTAATTTTGTGGCTTGCAAGGCTGTTGCTATTTATGCTAAATGGGCCGACGTCGCGAAGGCAGCTACTGATACTATCCAGATTAGCTAACTAAACTAGTAGGGTTCATTATACACCTTTACTAGTCGCTAAACAGATGACGTTACCCTTGAGAAATGTAATGTTAATATTTTACATTGGTATTCATTACAGGTCCTCGACAAGTTTTGAAAGGATTGGAGCACCGATATTTGGCAAATAGATGCTGTTGTTGTGCTAAACTGTTAGCAAGCTTGCTCGCTCAGTTTAGTTATAGCTAAGCAATGGTAGACTAGCTAGTTTGCTGACAACATTTGACAGCTAGCTAACGGAGCCTTGCGGTTTTGAGGCGTCGCTCAAGCTTTGTCGAAATATGCTTTGAAGATGCAAAGCTACTAGCATAGCCAAATATACTACCGTAGCTAGATGGCAATGTTTGACAGGTTTAAGAACTCTGCCATAGCTACATCTTACATTTTAATATTATTTAGTAACTGGGGTTATTATTAGCTAGTTGCCAGATAACTAGCTAGCTAGATGAAACTTGCTCAACTCTTGACTCTTGTGCTTTAAGTGAGCTAAACTGTACGCATTCAACTGTGAAAGAACACGTCTTTACTAAAGGATTATCAAGGCAAACTGAATTCTTGTTGATAAACATATTTTTCACCGTTGAGTAAAAATAAATAAAAGGCTGCTTAGATTTTCAGTTGCAGTGTCATCTTTCATCAGGCCATTTTTTTTATGCCATTCCCTACTCATCAGATTTAGCTAATTCGCATCCCTGATATGATACGATGAAACTTGTAGACACATACTCAGATATATTGTATGCTGTGCACTGCATATTGTATGTTGTACTTAACTATAGCATAAATCATATTGGCATGACTTAGGTGGCTCACGTGTTTACCTTGCTAGATACTGCAAGTCAATTCAGTCCTTCCCTTAGATTTGACCTGGAGAGGGAATTGTTGTCTTGAGTTTCCTCCTCCACTTATCTATAGTTCAGTATTTTGGTTTCATGAAATTGATGCTGTTATCAGGCTGTCCTGCAACTTTACATGGAGATTATGCTGCAACAATGTATTTTTAAACTGTACGTGTCCCTTACATTTGACAGCATGGCAATGTTGTGCGTTGTTTTTTCAAAGATGGACCAGCAGGCCCAGTCCTATATGCTTGCCAGTCTGACGCGGCCCCACTCTGAGCAGCTGTTGCAAGGCCTCCAGCTGTTGCGGCAGGACCATGAGCTGTGTGACATTGTGCTGCGCGTGGGTGAATGCAAGATCCATGCCCACAAAGTGGTGCTGGCGAGCATCAGCCCCTATTTCAAGGCCATGTTCACGGGCAACCTGTCAGAGAAGGAGACCTCCGAGGTGGAGTTCCAGTGCATTGACGAGGCTGCGCTACAGGTAATCGTCATTTAAGCTCACTGTCATCATTTGGAAGATTTCACTGTGTTTCCTAAAAGCACACTTTGTCTTGCTCTTTAATAGCATGATTGTGTTTTTTATTTCTCCTCCTGTAGGCAATCGTTGAGTATGCCTACACTGGCACGGTATTCATCTCACAGGAAAGAGTGGAGTCCCTATTGCCAGCTGCTAACCTGCTCCAGGTCAAGCTGGTGCTGAAGGAGTGCTGCTCCTTCTTGGAGAGTCAGCTAGATGCTGGGAACTGTATAGGCATCTCACGCTTCGCTGAGACCTATGGCTGCCATGATCTCTGCCTGGCTGCCACTAAATTCATCTGTCAGAATTTTGAAGAGGTGTGCCTGACAGAGGAGTTCTTTGAGCTGACACGGGCGGAATTGGATGAAATAGTGTCAAATGACTGTCTGAAGGTGGTAACGGAAGAGACTGTGTTCTACGCCCTGGAGTCGTGGATCAAGTACGATGTGACTGAGCGGCAGCAGCACCTAGCTCAGCTACTGCACTGCGTCCGTTTGCCTTTCCTCAGCGTTAAGTTCCTCACCCGCCTCTACGAGGCCAACCACCTTATCCGGGATGACCACGCCTGCAAGCACCTCCTCAATGAGGCCCTCAAATACCATTTCATGCCTGAGCACCGGCTCTCCTACCAGACGGTGTTGTCCACAAGGCCACGCTGTGCTGCCAAAGTTCTTCTTGCTGTGGGAGGCAAGGCTGGACTCTTTGCCACCCTCGAGAGGTAATGCTGAGCCCCAAACAGAATCATTCAAAACTGTTTGTCAACCCCCCCCACCCCTTTTTATTTTTTTAATATGTAGATTCTTAATTTGTTTCATGTGAATTAGAAAGAAATTGAACAAATGTAACTTATTTCTTTCTCTCGTAGCATGGAAATGTACTTCCCTCAAACTGATTCATGGATTGGGCTTGCCCCTCTTAGTGTGCCCCGCTATGAGTTTGGAGTGGCAGTGTTGGACCAGAAGGTGTATGTGGTGGGTGGTATCGCCACACACATGCGACAGGGCATTAGCTACCGGAGACATGAGAGCACAGTGGAGAGCTGGGACCCTGACAGCAACACGTGGTCCACAGTGGAGTGCATGGCAGAGTGTCGCAGCACCCTGGGGGTGGTGGTCTTGGCTGGGGAGCTCTATGCCCTGGGGGGCTATGATGGCCAGTACTACCTACAGTCTGTAGAAAAATATGTCCCCAAGGTGAAGGAGTGGCAGCCTGTGGCACCTATGACCAAGTCACGCAGCTGCTTTGCCACGGCTGTGCTGGATGGCATGGTCTATGCCATTGGTGGCTATGGCCCCGCCCATATGAACAGGTACGTTTTCACTTCATCTAGTCAATCTGCGGTGGTATTATGGATTTTTACAGGCTTTGCTCATGAGGGTTCCAATAGGCTTTTGAAATACTAGGTCTACTTCAAAACCTGCCATCAACCTTTTTGTTCGTTGACCGTTTTCACATCGGAAAGGTTATTTATGGTCGACCCCACAACCTTTGAATGCTTTGATCCATCCATTCAAAGAGTTTCAGCCCCCTGCTCTGTTACTAGCCTGCGGTGCAACCCATATTCTGTAAAAACAGGATTTGTTGTCTTCTACTCAGATGGTTATACAGTGCCCTCTGTAATTATTGGAACAGTGAAGCATTTTTTCTTCTTTTGGCCGTATACTTTAAAAGATGGGATTTGAAATCAAGCAATGACTGATGTTGAAGTGCAGACCGTCAGCTTTTTTATTTGTGGGGATTTTCACCTTTTAGAAATTACAGCACTTTGTGTCGATAGCCCCCCTCCCATTTTAGGGGAGCAAAAGTATTGGGACAAATTCACTTGTGTAATTAAAAAGGTTAATATTTGGTCCTATATTTATAACACGCAATGACTTCGTCAAGTCTGTGATGCTGCATTTGTTTATTTTGGTTGTTTCAGATTATTTTGTGCCCAATAGAAATTAATGGTAAATAATGTACTGTCATTTTGTAGTCACTTTTATTGTTTCTAAACACTTCTATATGAATGTGGATGCTACCATGACTACAGATAATCCTGAATGAATCCTGAATAATGATGAGTGACAAAGTTAGATGCAGAAATATCATACTACCATATTCTAATTTACAATAAAAGTGACTCCAAAATGACACACTATTATTTACCATTAATTTCTATTGGGCACGAAATCTGAAACACAACCAAAAAAACAGCAAATGCATCCAACAAATTTGTAGAGTCACACGCTTGATGTAGTCATTGTGTGCTATGAATATGGGATCAAATACTTCACTTTTTACTACTTTAACACACAAGTGTCCCAATACTTTTGCTCATCTAATACTGCTGTAATTTCTAAATGGTTCACCTGATATGGATGAAAATACCCTCAAATGAAAGCGGACAGTCTGCACTTTAACCTCATAGTCATGGTTTGATTTCAAATCCCAACTTTTAAAGTATAGAACCAAAAGAAGGAATTGATCCAATAATTACAGCGGGCACTGTAGCTGCTTTCATAGAATAAGTGCTGGCTTGCTGGTTAGACCTCTGTTGTTGACTAGAGGGATGTGTTACAGTTTCCTTGACTCCCCAAACCCCTCAGGAGAATGTGTTTGGACAGGGAAGCTGTGGGGACTTATTTGTTCCAAGGTAATTCCCAAATTGACAGTTTTCCGACAACGTTGTCGAGGTTTTCATCGCTTTGATATTGCCAGAAAAATATAGGACTGGAATAGATGGCCTCGTTAAATGGGGCTGCATTGGTTTGAGATGACAATGGCACAGCTATATAATGTCTAAGAACAAAAAATAGCAATAGTGAATTGTATTGGCTTTGATACAGGAAAAAGTGAGTCAGTCATTTTATGATTGCTATAATTCCTGCTACTGTACTAACCTGTTTAAAAAGACAGCAGTGATATTGTCAATGTACAGTATGACTATAACTGTGCCACTTGAAGGACAGTGTTTAATTGATTAACTCTGTTGTTCTACTGTGCAGTGTGGAGCGGTACGACCCCAGCAAGGATGCCTGGGAAATGGTAGCCCCCATGGCAGACAAACGGATCAATTTTGCCGTGGGTGTCATGCTAGGGTTCATATTTGTGGTTGGGGGACACAATGGGGTATCTCATCTGTCCAGCATTGAGAGGTATGACCCACACCAGAACCAGTGGACAGCCTGTCGGCCCATGAATGAACCACGCACAGGTGAGTTGGGAAATTACTTTCTTTTTTTTTCTTCTTTTTTTTCACCTTTATTTAACCAGGTAGGCAAGTTGAGAACAAGTTCTCATTTACAACTGCAATCTGGCCAAGATAAAGCATAGCAGTGTGAACAGACAACAACACAGTTACACATGGAGTAAACAATAAACAAGTCAATAACACAGTAGAGAAAAAAAGGAGTCTATATACATTGTGTACAAAAGGCATGAGGGAGGTAGGCGAATAATTACAATTTATCAGATTAACACTGGAGTGATAAATGATCAGATGGTCATGTGCAGGTAGAGATACTGGTGTGCAAAAGAGCAGAAAAGTAAATAAATAAAAACAGTATGGGGATGAGGTAGGTAAATTGGGTGGGCTATTTACAGATGGACTATGTACAGCTGCAGCGATCGGTTAGCTGCTCAGATAGCAGATGTTTAAAGTTGGTGAGGGAGAGGTTTATGTTGATGCTGGGAAGTTGACCATTCATATTGCATGGCCAGGAATAACCATTTATAATATTTCTCTTCCCAGGGGTTGGCTCCGCGATCGTGGACAACTATCTCTATGTGGTGGGGGGTCACTCGGGATCATCCTACCTGAACACTGTCCAGCGATACGACCCCATCACAGACAGCTGGCTGGACTCTAGTGGCATGATGTACTGCCGCTGTAACTTTGGCATGACTGCTCTTTGACCCATGGCACCCCTGGGTAGGACTCCTTAAGAAGACTTAGACAAAAGGCTCTTTTTTTTTTTTCTTCTTCCCTCCATTCATCGCCAACAGGCTGAGGAGGCCTCCACACTGCTGTGGATCCCAGAGAGAGAGAGCTTGTTGCTGGATGAATGAGCCCGGCTGGCACCAGGGAACCACAGATGGCCAGAGTGAAAGGGTCTGGGTGGAGGAGAGGAGCAGATCACCATGGATCTTGTCACAGAGAAGAGATGACTGCTGCTGGACCACAATGACAACTTTTCACAGGACCGTGGGTGAAAACTGTCACTTTTTTTAATTGTAGACTTTTTATTTTGTTCATTTAAAAAAAATATTCTGCTATGAGCAGAACATGTTCCATTTTTTTTTTTTTTTCCTAGATCTTTAAAGTATGTGTGTGGCGCAGAGTGTCTGTATGCTTGTGAGTAGACGCATGATTGTTCTTCTGTGTCTGTGTGCAGGATTAAAGCTCAGGCAAGGTGATCGACTCACAGTTTGAAATGTCTGCATCTAAATCAGTGCTTCACAAAGAGAGATCTGAATATTTATATTCACTTAAAGGGCTGCCTTTTTTTTCTCTGTAAATAGTTTAAATGAAAAGAAATGTATAGATATTAATATATCCTTTAGTGCATTGCCTGTAAATGTTTTTTTGCACTGGGTTACTAGTTATGGTATGTGTGTGTATACATGTATTTGATTCAAGGGTTGAGGTTGTGAAGGATTAACAAACCCCACTGAATTCTCTTGAGAGTACTTGCCACCTGTCTTTCATCCTCGGAGCAATTGATAAATCCCCATCTTACGGCTTCTGTTACATCTTCCTGAGGTAGGGTCACACTTCATCCCTCTTCATAAGTATTGAAGTTCTCCTGTCCTGCTTTTCACTAGCTGGGTTTGTACACAATACTAACTGGTGCTATTAGGATTCAGCTGTTGTCTGTGTTGCCTCAATGTATCAGGTTTCTTTTATTTCTTCTTCTGTGTTGTTGTAGATGTTGGTTGTGCATCAAAATGTCCCCATGCTATAAAGCAGTGTCTTGCTAGAAGGCAAGCTTGTGACTGGAATACCTCAACCACCAGTCTTTACTTTGAGCCCCGTTTTTAAATTGGACTCGTTAGGTACCATCTATGGATCCATTTATGATCTGATGCTTTCCCTCAAGCCCCACTGCTGTCATTCGTTTACTGATAGTTTGTCTGAAACATTATCCCTGCATTATGAAGTAGTGGATCTGGTTGTATGGCTCACTGCCAATTTCCTCACAAAGAAAGTCTGAGATTGTTGGTCTCTAATGGGTTAGGAAGAAGCCTAGCGGTTAAGAGTGTTGGGCCAGTAACCGAAAGGTCACTGGTTTGAATCCTTGAGCCGACTAGGGGAAAAATCTCTGTGCCCTTGAGTAAGGCACTTAACCCTAATTGCTCCTACAAGTCGTTCTGGATAAGAGTGTCTGCAAAATGCTTAAAATGTAATGACCCCTACATCCCCGCTCTCTGCTTGCTCTGATGAAGCATGTGTGAGAAGCCACATGTGGCCAAGGTCTTCCTGAGGAGCTCAGGCAAGAGTGCATATACACAGCCTTGTGAAGTGCCAAAAGATGACCTGCTTTCACAAGTCTGGTGTAACTTTCTCCTGTGTGACATTCTGCATTCTGTCATATGGATGGGGTGGATATGGAGCAGTAAGGGCTGTGTTCTATGTCAAGCAAAATTGTCACTGTCACGAACTATTTGGACCTCGGAGAGAGACATGGCAGATAGACAAGGGCATGGAGACATGACTGAGCTCAAAGCGCTCGCCTGGGTTAATGGCTGCAGGCCGAGTCTGGGTGTTGTAGCCTTGGGGCCACGCTGAAGGACAGGTAACATGAGACTGTAGATCAAGAAACTCAGTCCCTGCTGTTGGTCCAGAGTGTAGGAGCAGTTTCCTTGTATTGTACATTTTATAGATGTTTGCACATGAGGAAAACTTAAAGGGAGCTTTGCACTTACCCGGACTTATTGAGGAGTAGTGCAATTTCAATTTGTACATAGGTCTCAATTTAGGTTCATGGAATTTAAACAATGCAATACATTTGTGGATACAATTATTTTTGCTTTGAATTTAGCCTCAAGTCCAGGCGTATCATATTGCTGTGACGTTATCAAATGTTTTATATTGTCTGAAAGACCACCACCATTCAAACCTTTTGTCTGTTTTCCCCATCCCACTTTGCATTGTTTGCTCTCATCTTTGAAGAGCCATTAACAATGTTGTGCAAGTCAATTCACATGTACTGAGGAAAGTTTGCAGACAATCAAATGGATTGTATTCCAGTAAAAATTCTAGTTGGCATGTAATGTAAGATTGGCACAAGACTGACTGTATGGGTCTTGCTCTAAGCCATCTGATCTAGTTACTCACCAGAGAGCAGCCTTGCAGTTACAGTGCTGCAGTGTTGTGTTCCATTTACACACTTGTCAATTGTGATTACCTATACTCTTTAGCTCTTACCCTCTAAACGTTTCCTTAGACGTAATACATTAAGATCAATGGAAGCCCCCCCCCCCCTCCCACCCAAACAAACATCTTAAGACTGTTTATTCTTGCTCTAGCAATAAGAGACCATTGTCAGCATCTCAGCAGTATGAGAGCTTGTCTGAACAAGCATGCAAGTTCTTCACTTGACTTCTCTTCTTTAAATGCTGATGGTTGAATCTTAGGTGATGTTAAAGTTATTTCTAAAACAAGTTGTTTCATGGTTAGACCTGCTGCTGTTTTCCCCCATCTTGGAATGGTGGGCTTTAACATTTCACAGTGGAAACATCTAAATTAATCTACGATTGCAAAACAAGTTTACGCTGCCATGGGATGGAAGTAAATATGCCATTTCAACCTGCATGAATGTACAGCTCCTATTCACATAACCATGAATTGGTTTTCATTTTCTTCAATGTCCTTCATATGAATAATCAACGCAAATCCAACATATTGCAATAGGTGAAATATGACATCCTTGGAACATCCTAAGATAACTTAGTGCACATAGTATAAAATGAACGAATACTGTATTACATTAACCATTTTAATTGAATAGTCTTTTCCCTTTTAGATTTTCTTGCAATTGGGCTTTTCTGTTTCAATTCTTGATGTTAGGCAAATTAGGCATTTGTCCATCCACAACATCTTGGGAGAATGAACCAGAACAGAGTGAAAATCACGCAGGCATGATTGTCTGCAGCTGCCATCCCATTGTCAAGGATTTGATACTACTACTACATTTTGAAAGATGTTATCCTTGGGGATATTGAAGACAACATACATTTTAGGGATGAATGTATACAGACTTAGTCTTTACTGCGCTGTGGAGGGACATTTTATGACCATACATGGAATCTGAAAACGTGAAACTGCAAAATGAAGGGATGTATAGCTAAATGTGAATTTTTTAAAAGAAAAACAAGTGTACTTTTATCATGCCCTAACCATGTCTTGTTTTGCCACCACTCACCAAAGTGCTTGTTTAACTTATGAATGCAGAGGGAATACTAAAATCAAGTCTGGAGGAAGTCATTTGAAACTGATGTCAATGTTAGCCAAATTATCTCTGCTTCTTTTACATTTCCCATGAGTGTCTGAACTGGCTTAAGGTGAAAATGTTGAATTCTATATCCTGTGGATTATTACTGGAACTACAAGAACCTTGATTTAGAAGCAGTATTTTTGTTTCCAAAATGTTATCATGCTTTGATTGAACATACATTTTAGCCAGTTTGTGTGTGCCGTCGTACCGAGTTAAAATTAATAAATGCCTGCCTTAAAGGTACGCTGTTCTTTGGCTCTTGTTTCTTAGTTATGGTGCAAACAAGCAACGAAAACAGACACGTTCGCATATAAAACATTTGTATTGGTAAAAAAAAAGAAGACTTAGCAATGAAAGCATAGATACAAGTATTTTTGCTCTAAGAGTTTCATTATGTATTTCTGTCAAGAATGAAATTGTACACTGATAAATTGGCAAGAGGCACAATGTGATGGTTCAATGCTCTGTTAATTTCTAAATTATCAAATGCATTACAAAATCACATTTGTATACTAATATTTACTACAGGTTTGACATCTTTAGATTGGGATGTAGTCATTTACCTTATTGAATTGTGCAGGATATCATATGCTACTATGAAAGGCAAACAAGCGAGCACTCAAGAAGCACTTCTGTAATGTCACTGTGCTGGGGTACTTGTAAGTAATTACTGACATTAAGACAGAACTGATGTTATACAATTATTGGAGCATGTATTCTAACAATCACTGACATCAAGTAGTCAGCAGCATACCACCACTGCAGGCTTGCTTCTGAAGCTAAGCAGGGTTGATCCTGGTCAGTCCCTGGATGGAAGACCAGATGCTGCTGGAAGTGGTGTTGGAGGGCCAATAGGAGACACTCTTTCCTCTGGTCTAAAAAATATCCCAATGCCCCAGGGCAGTGATTGGGGACACTGCCCTGTGTAGGGTGCCCTCTTTCGGATGGGACGTTAAATGGGTGTCCTGACTGAGGTCATTAAAGATCCCATGGCACTTATTGTGGGAGTAGGGATGTCAACCTCGGTGTCCTGGCTAAAATTCCCAATCCGGCCTTCAAACCATCAGTCACCTAATAATCCCCAGTTTACAATTGGCTCATTCATCCCCCTCCTCTCCCCTGTAACTATTCCCCAGGTCGTTGCTGTAAATGAGAACGTGTTCTCAGTCAACTTACCTGATAAAATAATGGATAAATAAAAAAGCTTAATGGACAATTTAAAACAAGCAAGTAAATCAAGGATAATGATTGAATTTCCACAAAATACAAAGCAATACTTAAACAGTTTCTAATGTTTTCAAACTACAGTGGAAATAGTATTTAAAAAAGCACCAGTTTAATCTGAAGTCAGGGCTGGTATGCACAAATAGATTGTACCAACTCTCACAAGCTTTGCTGGTCTAGCTTATATACCCTGTTGACAAGTCTACATCAAAGTTGAATTAGCTGAATTTGCTTCTCTGAATGCCATCCCACCCAAGAGAACACACTGCAAGCAAACTTTTCAACAAACATTTACGCAGTAAAACTATTTAAGTTTGAGTTCATTCTTCAATATGCATACCTGCCCAGAACTACTATAGTTCATACATAAATTCTTGGATTCCAAGCATGCCCAAAGAGAAGACGCACTTATCACTTTGCACACAGAGTTTCAGAGGCAACAGTAAGGCAAAATAGAGCACATCATTTTGAAAATAATCTTAAAAGTATAAAACAGAACAAGGAAGTTGTTGACATGTCATTAAAATAGGATTTGGTGCTAAAAAAAAGTTATGGTATGTTCTCACTGAGGAATGAAAGACAAAACCATGATTAACTAAATGTAAGGTAAAGGGTTATTTTTCTGTGAATTAAGGGCAACAAAAAGACAGGAAGGTGTAAGTGTAGGGTGAGCAATTTTCTAAAGATTCCTTTCTATTAGTGCTGTCGAGTGTCTCCCTCCTTCCTTCTGTGTCCCGTCAGGACCCTGGTGACAAAGTTGGGGTTAATTAAATTCTATTCAGGAGAATTTTAATTCAAGTAAGTCATGAAAAATGGATCTGACCCCATCCCTGTTTGGTTACCTTTGTGCACCTCATTTGTCTGAGGCGCGGATGTAGACAAGGGAAGAGAGCAGCAGGAGTTCAGGGGGCTTGTTTAACAGGATCAGATTGTCGCTCCTCAGCCCGTCATAGTGCATCCAGTAGCCATCTATCTGGAAGGCTGCAGAGTAGTGATGCTCCTCCTTGTTGAAAAGTGTGGCGCCTTCCAGTGAGTACCTATTGAAAAGCAGAGACGGTTGTATTTTTTAGCATGTTAAAAACCAGTCTCGGTTACCAGAAAAAGCTTAATGAAATCAATGAAAATAGCAAAGTACAGGCAAGGAGGTTACTGTTTCAACAAAATAAAAAAAACAGACGGGCAATATTGACATTAAATGAACAACCAGGGAGAAAAAGAACAGCATCAGACAATGAGGCTGGGATCGGAGTCCTCCTGCTCTACATGGTTTCCTTACCTGTGTTGGGACAGAGCCAGATGGTAAGGAACGTAGGACAGCTCCTCAGACTTCCATAGCTGCATGTTGAGAATGACAAAAGGAGGTGGGCCATGGCAGAAGACCCTCTGAGAGAACTCCCTCAACCCATTACACCTGCAGAACAGACAGGAAATCAGTCAGCATCATAGAAAAGACCAGGAGAGATTATAGGATATGATGGTTCAACATTCACGTTATGTCTCACCCCAGTTCTTTGCAGAGAATGATTTTGGGACAGAAGAACTCCTCCACCGCTGACTGAATGGGATCTCTATGGGGCAGCTCATGAGGAGGACTGGGAAACAAGAACAAGGTTAAGAAGTTGAACTCTGAACACCATGTAGTTAGGGTTAACTCTAACCATCACCAGTATCCGGCTACATAGATGCATTTACACAAACCTAACTCATAATTTTAATCTCCATCAGAAAGAAAAGCACCTATGAAAACAACTGAAATAGTTGGGATTCGGTAATAGGTATAGTCCACTGTCTAAATACAGCCAACCGTGGGTAAACATACCTTTATAAGGCTCTGGCAGAGATTGAACCAGAGCTGTTTAGAAACCAACTGCTCTCTTCATTATTTTCTACTGTGAGCCAGGAATATGCTCAATTCTTTCCAATTCAATTCAAGTAGTAAACAGGATACAGAATTGCAATATAATTGAATTTCGTGAAATTCAAATGCCTCTTCTATTCAACACTGAGTTTATAAAACATTAGGAACACCTTCCTAATATTGAGTTGTACACCCTTTTGCCACCAGAACAGAATTAATTTGTTGGGGCATGGACTCCACAAAGGTGTTGAAAGTGTTCCACAGGGATGCTGACCCATATTGACCTCAATGCTTCCCACAGTTGTGTCAAGTTGGCTGGATGTCCTTTAGGTGGTGGACCATTCTTTATACACACAGGAAACTGTTGAGTGAAAAACCCTTTGGAATTTTGGCAGATGTCCTTTATTTAATTCCCCAGAGTCAGACGAACTCGTGGATACCATTTTTGTGTCTCTGTGTCCAGTATGAAGGAAGTTAGAGGTAGTTTTGCGAGCCAATGCTAACTAGCATTAGCACAATGCCTGGAAGTCTATGGGTATCTACTAGCCTAAAGGCATCTGCAAAAATCGCGAAGAATACCTTTAACCTGTCTCCTTCCCTTCATTGAAGTAGATACAACAAGTGACATCAATAAGGGTTCATAGCTTTCACCTGGATTCACCTGGTCAGTCTAATGGAAAGAACAGGTGTTTCTAATGTTTTGTACACTCAGAGTATATTATGTGTAGTCTATACAAATATACATCTTGTATATAAAACATCAAGCATGTCGTTATATACATTCATATAAAATATTGATGAAACAATTGATTACATTTTTTTTTAAATCACAAAGAATATATTACATGGTATGAAAGAACACTCCAAGGTCGCAGCTTCATACAACTCTTCAAACAGAGAACGGATACTGTATACTGGCCTTTGACCAATTACTTGGATTCCTCACATTGTAATCATTGTTAAGAAGAGGTTTTTGTGCAAATCGAACAGTAGGTACTATATTTATTGAATACTATATAAATCCTATAAATTGAAATGGCCAATTTGGGTGCAATCAACAAAATGTTGCAGAAATGCTTATCTTATCTGTTTCTAACTACAAACAATTTCAGAACAATCGGAGATGGTAGGTGTCAAAATCTTTTATGTGCTTTTTGAAGTGGAACAACCCACCTGCCAGATTCAATTAAACTCTTATGTTCTATGACTGTGTGGAATTTCTTTGAATTGCACAGAATAAAAAATTCTACTTCCCGCCACTCAAACTCAACATGTGTGGCCAATTCAATTTCAACTCATGTGTTGAATGGGAGTCAATTCTGAATTGAGCACAACCCTGCATTATAGACAGCTGGGCCTTATTTTAGTCAAGCAGCGAGTCAAGGGGGAGAAATAAAAGCTTCTTGAAGACAGAGGTGTAGACCAGCTGTCCAGAAGAATTAGCAAAGCCAGCAATAGAAACAGGGAAGGCCCTCCCATTTGGACATAGCCCAGTTCACCCCACTGAACTAATTGAGTTCATACTTTATTTGTAGTAACTATTCATTTATATACTAATGGAGGATCACTGTTCTCTGATCAGAAACTCTGGGAGATACGGAACAAATAAAATCCTCCCACACTGACCAGCTATCAGACTTTAACTTACAGCCTCTGCCTCTCTTACTTGATGTTGATGGTTCTCTGTAAGAACTCCTGAAAGCGAGCAGGACAGCTCCAGTTGGTGCATAGGCTCTCCTGCATAGTGGACAGCATTGTCTCTAAGTTCTTGGTGAAGTTCTCATGTTCGTTACCAAACAGGTCGATCTCCAACGCTGCATGGTGGATCACTGAGCGGTACTGCCTTTTGGACATCCTGTCCCAGATCCACAGCATCTTAACGGTGGTGTAGTCATACGAGTCCATCAGGTAGAGGAAATGCTCTACAAACTGCCTGCCCAGAAAGATGCCCACCTCTCGGGGAAAGCTATGGTTGTCTCTCAGTATTATATAGAGGATCATGAGGAACCCGTCAATTGTGCAGGTGTTCTTTAGGCTTATCTTAACATACAGAGGCGTGCATGAGATGGCCCTCCTCCCCGCCCTGATGGTGTAGACACCCCCCCATGGGAGCACAGGCCTCCAAAAGGAACGGTCCTCTTCTTCATTGTTGTTGATGGATGCACGGATCTCCTCAAACAAAGTCTTTGTCCTAAGGAGACAACATGAAGGTATAACATGAAGGTATTATCATTCTCCTAGGCTAAGGGGTAAGTGAAGTTGATTTTAAACAGAGCTAGGCTCAGCTTATATCCTCGATCCTAAATCTTCCTTATGACTAATAAGGGTTTTCCTGTATGGTCTTGATGAAGGAATGTATTCATCATTTACTAAATGCCTAATTCATTAAAGTACAAATGAGTGTACTGCAAAACATCCTTCAAACCAGAGTCCAGGGATCACCTTGTAAACGTTAGCAAGCAAACTGTCTGATGCACATTTGCAATGCAATCCCAGGTAAATTACATCAAATCTTATGCTACATGCTTCGTAAACAACAGGTGTAGACTAACAGTGAAATGCTTACAGTGCAGAGAATAAAAAAGACAAATAGAAAAATAATAACACGAGGAATAAATACAGCCAGTTACATTATACATTAAAAAATGTATATTATCAGTTTTTAGTCAGCATTGTTATTGTAGTCAACATAATTTGATCAATTGAATAGAAGATGAACATGGCAGCTAACGTTAGTCAGCTATAATTAATGCTCTTGCACGCAAACTGCAACACACACCATGGTATACGCCAGCTGACGTTAGTTTGCAGACCATTAAACTTGTTAATTAAGTACCTCCATTGTAACTAGCTAGTATTGACGCTAGCTAGCTATGAAAATAGCTAGTTCGATAGTTAGCTACCTAGCTAAGTGCAACCTTCTAAAACCTAGTGTTGATGCGTTTAGTTGTCGATGCAATATTGAATACTGTTTATCGGTTAGTCTACTGTTTGGCAAGAAATGTAGTTATTGGTTTGCTAGCCTAGCAAGCTAGCCCCGCCAATGAAATTTAGCTAGCTAGCTAACGCGTTACCTTTCAATTTGCTGATTATTTTCGGTACTTGAAATTAGGGTTCTAAGGTCTTCTGTGTCGGTCAAAATGCAGAATTTGCTCTCCATCGTTCTCTGTATTTCTTCATGTCTTAATTCAGGCCAACAGCCACAAATCCTTATATGACCACTACTAGAATTTTCTGTAACCCTCGAGAAAGCTTCAAAACATCCTGAGCAATGTCAAGTTACGCCCATTGCACCACATAGCCACGCCCACATTCATTGTTTTGATACGCCCTTCAGCCCTTTTTTCAGAAGTGCAATGCTGCCACCTGCTGTCTAAAAGATCTTTGCTTTTCATGAGATTTTCCACACATCTGCCTCCTCCTCAAGAGGCGCGCAGTGGTGTACATTTTATTGCGTCCTCTGTGGTAGGAGTTTAGTATGATTTTAAGACGCATGTGATTGGCCAACAGTTCCTGCCCTCAACTCAGACTGTTCTCTGGTAGGTTGACCGCATTGACAGCAACACAAATGACTCCACCCACTAGTATCTTTGTCTATAGTTACTTATGCCAATATTCTTAGACGTTTTTATGGCCATATCGAAAAATTGTACGAGCATTATAGATGTGGGCTACGCTAGCATCGTAGCTCATTAACAACATTACCACCATCAGTAATCAGAATCAAAAACCAGTCAGACTGAAGAGACAAGCTGAGAGAGAGAGACAGAGTTCATGACCAGATGAGCTCCTGCATTTTTCAGCATGTTTTAAAAAAAGATAGATTTAGACTTAGGTAAACTTTTATTTTTTTTGTCAGGAACATATACAGGATACTACCCTCTACAACATAACCTTCACTCCAAATCAAATCCTACAACCTGATTTTGGACGTAATAACGAAATCACCTGGAAGGTTTACAACTACCAAAGCTTATTATTCCAACACTGCAGCAAATGCTCTGGGAAAACAACAGAAACCTGAAAACACCATCCAACCTGGAACTGTGAGTGAGTAATGTTTAGTCTGAAGCTATATTTTATTGCCAAAAGCCCAGATGAAAAATACATTACATTAACTTTATAAGGACTGCATGCTAAATTAAGGCTGCCAAGCTTGATACAACTTCAATTAGTCCTGACGTGTCAAGTGAGAATGTCAAAGCCCTTTAGCCCAACAATGGCAGGAGAGTTGAACAGTCTACTCCAAACAAATGGAGAGGCCTTAGAAGCTGCCTCCTGCTGTTCAGAGGGAATTCAAATACAATAAAGAATGATAAGGCAAGAAAAGATCACAAAATGAAGCTCCTTATGGAAAATCAAGAGACACTTTTTGCTGACTATTATAAACATGGGAACATCAGTAACCTTCCACACCAACCATCCCCTGGCATGGCCCAGTGCTATATTAGCACACTACCCCTTTGTTAAGAGAGGGGTTGTTAACGAGGGGTACTAGACAACGAGGACTCCTGACCCAAGCGGGTCAGACCAGACCTCTTCATTATATAACCCCACAGACGAGCAACCCCAAGTGGAAAGTCAACCTCCCAGCACAGAGTACTACTCACTCAATGAAATTAAGGATATATTTACCCAGCTGGAGGTAAGGCAGGTGGAGCTGGAACAGCAGGTGATTTCAGCACAGACCCAGACAACAGTCCAGCACAACAACAATCCCTTAACCAGACCCGGAGAGCTGTAGTTGGAAAGAGATATCTGCACTCTGGAGTGTGGTGAGACAACTTCAAAAATATAAAAAGCAAGAGCAGGAGAAGAACAGAGCGCGAGAGGTGAGGATCAGACTGCTAGAAGAAAGGTTGAGAGGGATGGCGTGTGACTGAGAACAACCCACTAGAGTTGGCCACCCCTGCAGAGAAGCCAGCAGAACAGCCCACCTCAGCTCCCGACAAAAGTCTCATCAGAAGAACAGTCCAAACCAGACCCTGACCATAGCGTCAACATCACAGCAGAACAGACAAATGAAGAACCCCAAGCCACCCTGATATCCCTCCTGACAAGCCCCCCACACCCACTGAGGACATACACAAGACACAGAATGTACTCATTATGGACTCAAATGGGAAATATATTCAAGAAAAAAACACTTTTTCCCAAACACAGTGTGTCTAAACTCTGGTGTCCTAATGCCCAGCCCGCCCTAGACCTTCTGTCTGAGGACTAACTAGGATCACCCAGCCACATAATAATACACACAGGCACAAATGACCTGAGAACACAGCAGGAAAGAGTGGCCACAGCACTGAAGGGAGTGATTGAAATAGCTTCTTCTACTTTCCCCAATGCACAAGTGGTTATCTCCACCCTGCTACCATGAAAAGACTTCCACCCTGCTACCATACAGTGGGTAAACACAAGTATTTCCCATGACTGTGCCTCAAAACCAAATGTTTTCCTGGCCCACCACTCCACCCTGGTCTTGAACAGCCCCTATGACCAGGTCCACCTATACAAGGCAGCAGTGCCCACCTTCGCCCGGACTCTAAAGAACATCGCTCTCAAATGTAGCCCCAGCACTTCACACAGAGGACCTTATATCCAGGACACAACACCACCAGCCACAAACACACCCCCATCCCAACCAATGTACCAGATGCTCAGTAGGCTCTGGTCACACTGGCCTGAGGCCAAACCACACGACCAACAACATTGGACACTTTATGGGACACAAAGCCTTCACTATCTCATCCTGGAATATCCCAGACCTGAGATCATCTGCCTTTGACCTAAAGAGCAGGAACCTGGACTTCATCAAATAAATCAGAAATACAGGCATTGTCATCCTACAAGAAAGAAAGAGATGAGACCCACTGGTTGCCCTCTAGGTTACAGAGCGCTGGTAGTCCCATCTACCAAACTACAAGTGTGAAACAGGGAAGGGACTCAAGGGGTATGCTAATTTGGTATAGAGCAGACCTAACACACTCCATTAAATTAATGAAAACAGGAACATTTTACATTTGGCTAGAAATTCAAAAGGAAATTATCTTAACAGAGAAAAATGTCCTCCTGTGTGCTACCTATAACCCCCACTAGAATCCCCATACTTGAAGACAGCTTCTCCATCCTGGAGGGTGACATCAATAATTTCCAGGCCCAGGGACATGTACTAGTCTGTGGCGACCTAAATGCCAGAACCGGACAAGAACCTGACACCCTGAGCAAACAGGGGGACAAACACCTGCCTGGAGGTGACAGCATTCCTTCCCCCATATGCCCCCCTAGGCACAACTTTGACAACATAACCAACAAAAACGGGTCACAACTCCTGCAACTCTGTCGCACGCTGGGTATGTACATAGTCAATGGTAGGCTTCAAGGGGACTCGTATGGTAGGTACACCTATAGCTCATCTCTAGGCAGTAGTACTGTAGACTACTTTATCACTGACCTCAACCCAGAGTCTCTCAGAGTACATGTTCACAGTCAGCCCACTGACACCCCTATCAGACCACAGCAAAATCACAGTCTACTTGAACAGAGCAATACTCAAATCATGAGGCATCAAAGCCAAAGGAACTGAGTAATATTATGAAATGCTATAGATCGAAGGAATGTAGTTTGGAAACCTAACAAAAAACAATTAGGCAACAACAAATTCAATCCCTTTTAGACAACTTCCTGGATAAAACGTTCCACTGTAATAGTGAAGGTGTAAACTTGGCAGTAGAAGATCTTAACAGTATATTTGACCTCTCAGCTTCCCTATCAAATCTAAAAATCTCAACTAGAAAACCGAAGAAAATGAACAACAATGACAAATGGTTGATGAAGAATGCAAAAATCTAAGAAAGAAATTGAGAAACCTGTCCAACCAAAAACATAGATACCCGGAAAACCGGGAAGTCTACGCCTTCACTATGGTGAATCACTAAAACAATACAGAAATACACTATGGAAAAAGAATGAACAGCACGTCAGAAATCAGCTCAATGTAATTGAAGAATCCATCAACTCTAACCACTTTTGGGAAAATTGGAAAACACTAAACAACAAAACGAAGACTTGTCTATCCAAAATGGAGATGTATGGGTAAACCACTTCTCCAATCTTTTTGGCTCTATAATAAAGAACAAACAGCAAAACCATATACAATGGGGCCAAAAACATAGTCAGCCACCAATTGTGCAAGTTCTCCCACTTAAAAAGATGAGAGGCCTGTAATTTTCATCATAGGTACACTTCAACTGTGACAGACAAAACGAGGGAAAAAAATCCAGAAAATCACATTGTAGGATTTTTAATGAATTTATTTGCAAATTATGGTGGAAAATAAGCATTTGGTCAATAACAAAAAGGTTATCTCAATACATTGTTATATACCCTTTGTTGACAAATACAGAGGTCAAACGTTTGTCAGTCTTCACAAGGTTTTCACACACTGTTGCTGGTATTTTGGCCCATTCCTCTATGCAGATCTCCTCTAGAGCAGTGATGTTTTGGGGCTGTTGCTGGACAACACAGACTTTCAACTCCCTCCAAAGATTTTCTATGGGGTTGAGATCTGGAGACTGGCCAGGCCACTCCAGGACCTTGAAATGCTTCTTACGAAGCCACTCCTTCGTTGCCCGGGCGGTGTGTTTGGGATCATTGTCATGCTGAAAGACCCAGCCATGTTTCATCTTCAATGCCCTTGCTGATGGAAGGAGGTTTTCACTCAAAATCTCACGATACATGGCCCCATTCATTCTTTCCTTTACAGTCATCCTGGTCCCTTTGCAGAAAAACAGCCCCAAAGCATGATGTTTCCACCCCCATGCTTCATAGTAGGTATGGTGTTCTTTGGATGCAACTCAGCATTCTTTGTCCTCCAAACACGACGAGTTGAGTTTACCAAAAAGTTCTATTTTGGTTTCATCTGACCATATGACATTCTCCCAATCTTCTTCTGGATCATATAAATGCTCTCTAGCAAACTTTAGACAGGCCTGGACATGTACTGGCTTAAGCAGGGGGACACGTCTGGCACTGCAGGATTTGAGTCCCTGGCGGCGTAGTGTGTTACTGATGGTAGGCTTTGTTACTTTGGTCCCAGCAGGTCATTCACTAGGTCCCCCCGTGTGCTTCAGGGATTTTTTTTCACCGTTCTTGTGATCATTTTGTCCCCACGGGGTGAGATCTTGCGTGGAGCCCCAGATTGAGGGAGATTATCAGTGGTCTTGTATGTCTTCCATTTCCTAATAATTGCTCCCACAGTTGATTTCTTCAAACCAAGCTGCTTACCTATTGCAGATTCAGTCTTCCCAGCCTGGTGCAGGTCTACAATTTTGTTTCTGGTGTCCTTTGACAGCTCTTTGGTCTTGGCCATAGTGGAGTTTGGAGTGTGACTGTTTGAGGTTGTGGACAGGTGTCTTTTATACTGATAACAAGTTCAAACAGGTGCCATTAATACATGTAACGAGTGGAGGACAGAGGAGCCTCTTAAAGAAGAAGTTACAGGTCTGTGAGAGCCAGAAATCTTGCTTGTTTGTAGGTGACCAAATACTTAATTTCCACCATAATTTGCAAATAAATTCATAAAAAATCCTACAATGTGATTTTGTAGATTTTTTTCTCATTTTGTCTGTCATAGTTGAAGTGTACCTATGATGAAAATTACAGGCCTCTCATCTTTTTAAGTGGGAGTACTTGCACAATTGGTGGCTGACTAAATACTTTTTTGCCCCACTAAGTTTCCCATGCCAATTTATTAATTTTTTTTCACTTTTATTTAACCAGGTAGGCTAGTTGAGAACAAGTTCAATAAAGCCCCTTGAATTGAATTGTCTCGGGACGAACTTTCTTTCAGCCAACAATGCCAGCCCAAATCATCAGTGGATAAGACATTTCTGCGTAAGAGATTTACTGTCCGTTTCTGTAATGTTTCTGACCATGTCTGTTGGATCAAAATGGTGCTGCTGCTGGGCGACCACAGCAAGTGTATCACGCACATTTTTGTAACTTTGCTCGACTAGCACACAGCTCTTGTGCAGAGGGTTTAGAAAGCACAATGATGTTGATTTTGTGTAAACCTTTGACATAGCTTCCTCGTAGCAGTTTGGTTTTCTCACATATCTCTACGTTCTGTTGCATTCTGCAGACATTGTACATGGTGAACAACAGCCACATGCATCAAGCATGACTTGGCAACCTCGTTCTATTCATAATGTTCTGTAGAATCTCTACCCAAAACTTTGCAAACCACAAACAAGGTTGGAACAGATTCTGAGCTACGTGTTCCTGAGAATTCCATACATCCTTTATTCTGGTATCAACAGTATGCACTTGTTAGTGTGTAGCTAATAATTTACTGCATGAACCACTTGGCTTACATTTTTATTTTGAACCTGAGGACGTCAAATGTCACTCATAGTTTTCCTCTTAGTCTCATGTCAAAGTGGATGGGAACAATGTCACAAAATCTTTTGCAGCTTTAAGGGAATATTGAGAAAACATCCTGGGTGAAGCTGCTACTACAGAACAATAATGTTTCATTCTATTGTTAATGTCGGCGTGTTCCCAACCTTGATACAGTATTTTTTTTAATTGAATGACATTTTTGTTAAATTTAACTAGGCAAGTCAGTTAAGAACAAATTGTTATTTACAATGACGGCCAAACCCGGACGACGCTGGGCCAATTGTGTGCCACCCTATGGGACTCCCAATCACGGGCGGATGTGATACAGCCTGGATTTGAACCAGGGGCTGTAGTGACATCTCTTGCAATGAGATGCAGTGCCTTAGACCACCGCGTCACTCGGGAGCTAATTATTATGTAATAGAATGTGCCATTGACCCATTCCTTTTTCATGTGAGTACCGCCAAGCCAGGATGAGATGATGACGACCCTAACATCTCTCGCTCTCTCTCTCTAATAACTGTTTAGTTGATAGAAAAGGGCCTAAGATAAGACATTTCTGAGATGCCCCTCTCTTAAGAGGCCTTCATTTGGCTGGGCTGGTGAATTTACATGGACATCGTGCAACAGTCCAATTCCTTAGCAAGACTTTCTCTGTCACATATCATATATTGCTGTCCTCTCCCATGCCAAAATAACCAGCTATTACACCCAAGGTTGCCTGTGGTCTGAGTCTCTTAGCGCTATAAGGGCTCTTTCCTAGCATTGCACTCCAGGGGTTGCTCTTTGCCATACTCCTGGAGTTGTCCCTCAGCTGGTAATCATGCTGCACCTCACCTCCTCCAAAGATCTGAGTTGTGCTGTGGACAGTTGGAAGATGGAGGTCCAGGGCTTCAGTGGTGTGTGGGAACACCACGTCCCTGTAAGACCATCCAGGTTCTACCCCCGAGTAATGGTCCCCCTGCTTTCTCTTTGTGAGACTGTAGCTTGTCTTATGTCCACAGCCAGGTGAGGGAGAGGCTGAAGAAGAATGTGGAGCAGATGAAGTCTCAGGACCCTAACTTTCGACCAGTTCTGGTTGTGTTACAGGTAAGAGCAAGAGTTTGTGTTTAGGGCTGCAGTTCAAATCTTCATTCTGTCCATGTAGCCTATTTTCCTATGGCCTGTTTCCTACCATTGTCTATGGGTAGTATTTGTATCATTTGAGTGTACTTGAGATGGTAACGAATTTGTGTTGTGTGCTAAAAGGGATACAGAATAAAGCCTGGGGGTCATATCTTTCCTCAGGCAGATTCAGAACCACTCGCTCAGAGTGGAGAGGAGAATTTATTCCATTCTTATACTTATATAGCTGAATTATGAAACGTAATGTACATAATAACTGACATTGGTTATTCAATCATTATTGCAACAAATGAAGACTACCTATTTGCTCCAATGTGCTGTGTACTTTTCAGGTGGGGGACTGAGATGATTCAAGCCTCTACATCAGCATGAAGCTGAAGGCAGCAGCCCAGGTAAATAACAGTTTGACGTGATTATTTATGTTTGATACATGTTCCACGTTGTTCCCTGTTCACTTCATAAACTCTGTTTTTCTTGTGCCTATTGTAGACTGGAATAAATGCCACACACCTAAGGTCCCGAGGACTGCCACAGAGGATGAGGTGAGGAGGGATCCTGAGGGGGTTGACTTCACAGCTTGCATAGCGTTTCTTCCTAGTGGTCCCTGCAGGCCACTTTCTGTCGCTCTCTTTGTCTCAGTCATTCCCTTTCTTTTGATTTCTTTCCCTTCCTCTCTCTTTTACACACCCCACATCTCTAGGTTCTGCACAGCATTACGGAGGTGAATGAGAACTCTGCTATCCATGGCCTCATCGTGCAGCTGCCTCTAGACTCCATCCACAAAATAGATACTGAGAAGGTGACTAACGCTGCGGCCCCAGAGAAGGATGTGGATGGGAAAGCACTAAGATGTTTCAACATGTTTGTCATGTTGTGTGTGACCAGTTTACTGTCAATCAAACTGTGATAAACTCTCAAAAACGGTTTTCATTTTATTTTGTGACACTCCGACAATCATGGAGATTTCACATCCACATCTTTGCCATTCTCGAAGCATTCTAGTTGAATTTGTGAAGTATAATGACGCCACAAGCGTGGCACACCTGTATTTGGGGAGTTTCTCCCATTATTCTCTGCAGATTGTCTCAAGCTCTGTCAGGTTGAATGGGGAGCGTCGCTGCACAGCTATTTTCAGGTCTCTCCAGAGATGTTCGATCGGGTTCAAGTCCGGGCTCTGGCTGGGCTGCTCAAGGACATTCAGAGACTTGTCCCGAAGCCACTCCTGCGTTCTCTTGGCTGTGTGCTAAGGGTCATTGTCCTGTTGGAAGGTGAACCTTCACCCCAGTCTGAGAATCTGCTCCATGGCGCTCAGGATTTCATCAAGAATCTCTCTGTACTTTGCTCCATTTATCTTTCACTCAGTCCTGACTAGTCTCCCAGTCCCTTCCTCTGAAAAACATCCTCACAGCATGATGCTGCCACCACCATGCTTCACCGAAGGGATGGTGCAAGGTTTCCTCCAGATGTGACACTTGGCATTCAGGCCACCTTTAGGTGCCTTTTGGTAAACAAGCGGGCTGTCCTGTGACTTTTACTGAGGAGTGGCTTCCGTCGGCTACTCTAGCATAAAGGCCTGATTGATGGAGTGCTGCAGAGATGGTTGTCCTTCTGGAAGGATCTCCCATCTCCACAGAGGAACTCTGGAGCTCTGTCAAAGTGACCATCGGGTTCTTTGTCACCTCACTGACCAAGGCCCTTCTCCCCCGATTGCTCAGTCTTCCCAGCCTGTGGGCCAGCTCTAGGAAAGGTCTTGGTGGTTCCAAACTTCTTCCATTTAAGAATGATGGAGGCCACTGTGTTCTTGGGGACCTTCAATGCTGCAGAACATTTTTGGTACCCTTTCCCAGATTTGTGCCCTTGACACAATCCTGTCTCGGAGCTTTACGGACAATTCCTTCAACCTCACGGCTTGGTTTTTGCTCTGACATGCACTGTCAACTTTGGGACCTTATATAGACAGGTGTGTGCCTTTCCAAATCATGTCCAATCAATTTAATTTACCACAGGTGGACTCCCAAGTTGTAGAAACATCAAGGATGATCAATGGAAACAGGATGCACCTAAGCTCAATTTCGAGTCTCATAGCAAAGGGTCTGAATACTGAATATGTAAATAAGGTATTTCTGTTTAATAAATTAGCTAAAGTTTCTAAAAAAAAAAACAGCTGTTTTTGCTTTGTGATTATGGGGTATTGTGTGTAGATTGAGGAACAAAATAAATGTAATCAATTTCAGAATAAGGCTGTAACGTAATAAAATGTGGAAAAAGTTAAGGGATCTGAATACTTTCCTAATGCACTGTAATAGAGAGAGATATTGTATGTCTGACCGTATACAAATGTAAGCTAGGTTTAGTCAAATATTACTAAACCTTGAGCATCCGCTCAAGAACAAAATCTATACTGAACAAAAATATAAATGCAACATGTGTGTTAGTCCCATGTTTCATGAGCTGGTATAAAAGATCCCAGAAATGTTCCATACGCATGAAAAGCTTCTCTCAAAGTTTGTGCATCAATTTGTTTACATCTCTGTAAGTGAGCATTTCTCTTTTGCCAAGAAAGTCCATCCACCCGACAGATGTGGCATGATTAAACAGCATGATAATTACACAGGTGCATCTTGTGCTGGGGACAATAAGACCAATCTACAATCTCCGGTTTTGTCACACAATGCCACAGATGACTGAAGTTGAGGGAGCATGCAATTCTCATGCTGACTGCAGGAATGTCACCAAAACTATTGCCAGTGAATTGAATGTTAATTTCTCTACCATAAGCCGCCTCATGTTTTAGAGAATTTGGCAGTACATCCAACCGGCCTCACAACCGCAGACCACATGTAACCACACCAACCCAGGACCTCCACATCCAGGTTCTTTTCCTGTGGGATCATCTGAGACGAGGCACCCAGACAGCTGATGAAACAGAGTTGTATTTCTGTCTGTAATAAAGCCTTTTTGTGGGGAAAAACTCATTCTGATTGGCTGGCCCTGGCTCCCCAGTAGGTGGGCCTGGCGCCCAAGCGGGTGGGCCTATGCCCCCCCCAGACCCACCGATGGCTGCGCCCCTGCCCATTCAAGTGAAATGAAGTCACTACAGAGAAGTCACTACAGTCCCTGGTTCAAAACCAGGCTGTATCACATCCGCCCGTGATTGGGAGTCCCATAGGGCGGCACACAATTGGCCCAGCGTCGTCCGGGTTTGGCCGTCATTGTAAATAACAATTTGTTCTTAACTGACTTGCCTAGTTAAATTTAACAAAAATGTCATTCAATTAAAAAAATGCTGTATCAAGGTTGGGAATACGCCGACATTAACAATAGAATGAAACATTATTGTTCTGTAGTAGCAGCTTCACCCAGGATGTTTTCTCAATATTCCCTTAAAGCTGCAAAAAAATGGGGGAATTATATAATTTTATACTAACACAATTGCTCAGAGAAAGATTTTGTTTAATGTGAATAATGATGAGTAATCGTGAATAATGATGAGTACCCCCAAGATATGCTAACCTCTCACCATTACCAATAACGGGGGTATGATCTTTGACCTCTAACTTTCTCACACATCATTATTCACGACTCATTCAGGATTATCCATGATCATGATAGGATCCACATTAATATAGTAGTGTTTAGAACCACTAGGCTACCCTGGGGTAGCAGGGGAGCCTAGTGGTTAGAGCGTTGAGCTAGTAACAGGAAGGTTGCAAGTTCAAATTCCCGAGCTGACAAGGTACAAATCTGTCATTCTGCCACTGAAATAGGCAGAATGACAGGTCGTCATTGAAAATAAGAATTTGTTCTTAATTAACTGACTTGCCTAGTTAAATAAAAGGTCAAATAAAAACATATTCTATTCTTATTTAGAATAAAAATTACTCCAAAATGAACTACAAATGCATCCAACAAGTTTGTAGCATCAGAAGCATGTTGTGAATATGGGACCAAATACTAAACTTTTGACTTTTTATTTCTAAGAATCTTTAAGGGTGTCAATAATTTCGACCCCCTACTTTGTTTTAGAAAAAATATGACTTATTAAACAAAAGCTCTTTCTCTGAGCAATTGTATTAGTATAAAATTATATAATTTCCAGAATGTTTTTGAGCATATAATATAGCTTAGTATTTGAATAAACTATTTTTTTAAAAATCATTATTGCTCATCTTTATCAAAGGTGTCAATAATTTCGGACCCCACTGTATGTGTAAGTATGACTAACTCTTAGTGGTTAGAATTGTTGATCAGAAACCGGATGCTGATAATGAGTGTACTGTTTGTGTGTTCCCAGTCTGACTAGTATAAATGCAGGGAAATTGTCCCGTGGGGACCTGGGTGACTGTTTCATCCCCTGTACTCCTAACAGGTGCATGGAGCTCATCAGACAGACTGGTGGGTACAGTGGAGAAAATAGGACTAAATGCCAGTCAGCTGAATCACTTGACTTGAATGATAATGCAAAATATAGATTTCCGCCTAAATAGACATAGCCAAAAGTGATACTTTTTCATGATGCCCATAAACAAAAACTAGTAATGCTGCCTAGTTCTAGAAAGGACGGGAACTCACCTTTCTGGTAGAAATAATTATAAATTGCTGAGTTGAATTCACTTTTGAGGTGAGCTCAAGTACATCTTACAAATATTGTGAAAATATAACAAAAATCTTCAACAAAAGTGTGGAAATAGGACTTGAAATGACTGAAAAGCTTTTAAAATATAGTAACAATCAAATTACGAATGACTTATAAGATTTCACTTTTCTTAGAACTGGAAAATAAATATGATCATATTTAGTTAGTGTACAAATGTGGCCCCATTTCATATAACTGATGACAGAGCATTTTCTGTAAAGTCTCCTCTGAGTGATGCAGAGACACCATTCAAATTGCTGCAGACTCGTTAGAACTTCAGCTTTATGCACAAAGTGACCAAGTGAAAGTGGTTATAATGAGATGAAACCACAACTGCTGGAATCGCTAGACTTTCCTCTTTCATATGCAGTCTCCAAGGTTGGGCTCCGTAGTTTAGAGGGAGAGCAAATCTATTATTTGCCTGGATAGGCCAGAAAATGTGACACGTCATTCCCTATGCAAATGTAGAGTGTGAAACCTGACACTTCAAGTCTGCTCTGCTGACAGAGTGGTTGTGGAGAGCGGACAGTTGGGGCTTTCTGGTACTATAAGGCACTAGTGGGGCTTTCTGGTACTATAAGCACTTTCAGATCGCTTTGTACACCAAAATGTCAGTCAGAACCAGTCCAGAACAGCTCAAAGTTCAAAAGAGGTATGTAAAAGTGCTCAATTTAATGATTGTGTGTCAGTGGCTGGGAAGAAAACTGTAGTGATTGGCCGCAGTAAAATTGTGGGTGCGCCCATGCATGACCTGCTGCTGTGGAACCACGCTACCGTGACAACCTGCCATTCAAAAACTGCTGACCTCGCTGCTGAGGTAAACCCAAGCCCAGAACATGTCACACGCTCACTCAGAACATGAACACACTCACAACCATAACATGTCATATACAGGCCATTACTACATCCAACTCGTCACGATCATGTATACAGGTAGTAATATGTCACATACAGATCCCATATACAGCAGCACTAATGTACATTAGATTGACAGACTCATTCCACGAAAGACACTAATATAGTATTTTGAGGAGATCCATCCAATCCCCTCTTTGCAGGTGGGCAGAGCTGACATCTTGGTGGTTGGGTTCAGGAAAGTAGAGATGGTGAAGGGAGATTGGGTAAAGAAAGGAGCGGTGGTCATCGACTGTGGCATTAATCACATCCTAGGTTAGTATGGTCCCCTCCATTGGTTTCCCATTTGACAAGTATTCTTTCTTTTTAGAACAAATATGTGAGCTAACCATTAGTGTGTCATCAGTTCTCCATGGAGCTGGCAACTTTTATTTATGGGTAAAGTTTAGGGGCACTTATGCTTGTTTTGACCTTCTAAGATGGGACGAGGCCCAGTGGGAAGCGCGAGGTGGGGGATGTGTAATACTCCTCTGCTAAGGAGCAGGCTGGCTTCATCACTCTCGTACCAGGAGGAGTGGAGCCCATGACTGAACACGGGTTCTCTGTATGCCTCAAGAATACGGTAGCCCACCAAGCTAAAGCCTTGGAATACAAGTCCTCAGATCTCAGCCAAAGTTACTCATGACGTGAGTGTAGTTTACCGATCCACCTCTACTTCGAAGGTAGTGTCACCCCTACTAGTAATTACACAAAACACTTCACCTCTACTTCGAAGGTAGTGTCACCCCTACTAGTAATTACACAAAACATTTCACCTCTACTTCGAAGGTAGTGTCACCCCTACTAGTAATTACACAAAACACTTCACCTCTACTTCGAAGGTAGTGTCACCCCTACTAGTAATTACACAAAACACTTCACCTCTACTTCGAAGGTAGTGTCACCCTACTAGTAATTACACAAAACACTTCACCTCTACTTCGAAGGTAGTGTCACCCCTACTAGTAATTACACAAAACACTTCACCTCTACTTCGAAGGTAGTGTCACCCCTACTAGTAATTACACAAAACACTTCACCTCTACTTCGAAGGTAGTGTCACCCCTACTAGTAATTACACAAAACACTTCACCTCTACTTCGAAGGTAGTGTCACCCCTACTAGTAATTACACAAAACACTTCACCTCCAAAATTCATCCTGTGAGAATTCACATTTCAGGGGAAAAGTTGGTGGTCATTTTGTTTGTGATGGAGAAACTCCCTGTCCTGTGGCCTTATCAATGTTATTCACCTGTTTCCGCAGCATGCCATTATGGAAAAAAGACTGGAGCATTTTGTAGTAGATAAGGTGTTCCTTCAGAAGCTAATTTCCCTCTGTCTGGTAATCCTCTGAGCTGAGGCAATTGCATTCTAACGACATGAATGAATGGAAAGCAATTTTTCTTTTTATTCACTTTTATGGCACTGTGCAGTCCACGGTTGCTCAGAGCACATTCCCTTAGAATTAATAGCTTTTGTCCATAAGGCAGAACCATAGCAAATTGCCTTCGAGTTATGTACAAATTCCAAGCTGAACGTGTAGTCAGAGCTTTTTATTGGCTGTGTGGTTTGCAACTTTTCTTCATCTCCAGAACACAGTGCCAAGCGATTACTGGAGTCTCACCAGCCAGGCAAGTGGAGCATCACCTACATCAAGCTCAACCTGCCTGTGCCAAGGTTGGTTCCCTCATCCTCTGCCTACCTTCTCTGATGTGGAATCACTCTTTCGTAGTCACTTAGTCATACTTTTAATACTCCTCCATACTGTTGCTGAATAATTCAAGCATCCACTAACTGAGGAGGCTCTAGTCTTGAGTCTCTACGTTCATGGTGGAAAGCCCTAAACCTGGTCCTCAGAGGCTTGCGGAACATTTTCTGTCTGCTGTTACTGCTGACTAAATGAGTGTGACCCCACTGTGGCCCTTAGTGTCATCGTGATCTCACGTTCCTGCGCACTCAAGCCCATCGACCGGATGGCCAGGGAGGTGGGGCTGCTGTTGGAAGAGGTGGAGCTCTATGGGAAGACCAAGGCCAAGGTGCAGCTGGACATCCTCAAACGCCCGCGGGCACAGCCTGATGGGAAATACGTGGTGGTCGCTGGGTACGCTCTGTCTGTGTCGCTAGTTATTTTGTACTGGGTACAATAACCTTTTGTTCTTGACTTGAATCTGTTATTTTTCTATCATGCTGTAGGTGTAATGTACAAATGTGCTCCTTGTCACTACAGTGGCCTGGTACAGAACTCTTGATTTATCAAGATTGATGATCTGTTATGCTCTCTGAAACTTTTCACACCAGTGTTAATGTTACCTGTATCTCTAGAATCAACCCCACCCCGCTTGGGGAGGGAAAAAGCACCACCACCATAGGACTGGTCCAGGCTCTGGGGGCTCACATGAAGCTCACCGTCTTCGCCTGTGTCTGACCATATAGCTTAATTCTGATTCCAGTTCAACCTCCACCTCACTGGCGATATCCATGCCATCACAGCTGCCAACAACCTGGTGGTGGCAGCCATTGACGCCTGCGTGTTCCACGAAGCCACCCAAATAGACAAGGTGAACTCTCTCTCGACCTCTGTTGTTGAGAAAGATTGCACTGCACAAGGTGGTATTTCATGTTTGATGAATGTGTGTCAGTCCATTTCTTATCTTTCTCTTTTATTACCTCTCCCACAGGCTTTATATAACCGTCTGGTCCCCCTTAGTGGAGGTCAGCGGATGTTCTTCCCCATCCAGATAAACAGACTGAAGGTAAAAACATCAGAACAAAGAACGGCTCATTGGATGACAATTGGATAATGCCGTTATCATCTTGGCTGTGCTAGTGAGAGAATTTCTCTGCAAGTGTCTGTGTATATGACTCCTATAGAGAGTGTGCATTGAAAAGACTGACCCCACCACTCTCACTGAGGAGATCAACCGCTTCGCCCACCTGGACATGGACCCAGACTCTCTTACCTGGCACAGAGGTACTGGAGATGCACTGTGTCTGGGAGACACAAGCAGCTGTTATTGTGCATACTGCATATTATCAAAAATCATGAGAAATAGTAGAATGTTTTATGGGTCTTTGCGTCATTTTCAGTGTTGGATACCAATGATCGTTTCCTGATGAAGATCACCGTTGGCCAATCACCGACTGAGAAGGGACACACTAGTTTACCATTAGTTAGTCACCTAATACTGACATGTTGACTCCTGTTCTGTCCCTCTCCCCCAGGCCCAGTTCAGCATCTCGGTGGCCAGTGCTGGCTCTCACCAGCAGCCTGGAGGACATGCGCCAGCACCTGGCCAAGGTGGTGGCCACCAGCCGCAGCGGGCAGCCCATCACCACAGAGGATCTGGTCAGTGACCCTAGTCTTTTTCCTTCACTGTTAACCAATACATAGGCCGTGATGAGTGCTTGTTGATTCTGGGCTTGAAAGGTTCTTCCTATGCTTTCACTCTGTACAAGATGTGAGCGGAGCCCAGACTGTGCTGAAGAGGGATGCCATCAAGCCCAACCTGATGCAGACTTTGGAGGTGGGTGGGGGCCACAGAGCCGGGGGAGGTGAACTGTACTGGCCCAGCGACTGGAGGAGAGGGAAGCAAAGCAGCGTGGGAAAATGGGTTTTAGATTTATTTAATTGGTTAGGGTAGTGTGGATGTGAGGCTTCCTACATTATCCCGGAGCAGTGATAACGCAGTCTGGAATAGACAGAAGGCATCTGCTTGTGGCTGTTTTTTAGTTTAGTTACTAATCCCCTATATCTCTTTTGAGAAGTACAGAGGCAGGATTTGGTCTAATCAACAGATATTTCAAAGCCTAGAACTTGCTTAGCTAAACTTATGTTGACTGCAGATAAGGGATTCTTAGTCGGTATGGCTTTTGAAGTGGTAGACTGACTGCTGTGAGTCTGAGTGGTGACATTGCCACAGTCTGTGTATGTTCTGCTGCTGTGTGACTGAGGCATTTCTCTCAACAGAAAACACCTGTGTTCGTCCATGCCGGACACTTCGCCAACATCGCCCATGGCAACTCCTCCATCTTGGCTGATAAGATAGCCCTGAAGCTGGTCGGCCAGGAGGGCTTTGCGGGTAAGTGGAGCTAAAACACACAGCCTCTACCGTGGCAAGAAACAAAGCTATGAACGAGTCATGCAATGTGAGTGTTGGTTGTCTCTCTCATGGGATAGCGACGGTGGCTGGGTTCGGTGCTTACATCGGCATGGAGACATTCTTCAACATCAAATGCCGCTACTCCGGCCTCACGTGGTGGTGCTGGTGGACACTGTCCGAGCCCTGAAGATGTTTTATAAATTGTTTTTATTTTACCTTTATTTAACTAGGCAAGTCAGTTCAAGTCAAAATCTTATTTTCAATGACGGCCTAGGAACGAACAGTGGGCTAACTGCCTTGTTCAGGGGCAGAACCACTGATTTCTTTTACTTTGTCAGCTCGGGGATTCGATCTTGCAACCTTTCGGTTACTAGTCCAACGCTCTAACCACTAGGCTACCTGCCGCCCCATGCACGGAGATGCATGGAGATGGGCCAATGGTGAGTGACTGCACAGTTTACCGGGGGTCTCCGAATATCTTTCCATCTCTGTCCTAACGGTGGTGCCAACGGACAGCTTTCAGAAAGAACTATCGAAGGACAGGTTTTTACCCTCAAAGGAAAAAGAATGGTTGCTCACTGCAGTGAATTATAATCATCAGATCAGCCTAGAGAATGTTCACACGTTATTGTCACATATCTTCTCGTATGGAATGTTCTATCCCGCGTCAATGAATGCAGGTGCACTGCTGAGAATGTAATTACATTTCCTGCTGTTTGGCGGTCACACAGGAAGACCTCATTCATATTCACTATGCTGCTGCTTTAGCTCTACCCCCACAAACACTACTAAGTTTCATGTCATTGGGTAGGGATTGATCCCATAATTGCTTATGCTAGTTTGGTGGCTTTTTGACTGGACTTCTCCCTTGCTGCAGGTTACTGCTGGACTGCCCCTGCCCAAAGAATGTGGAAGAGGTAAGACACTACTTCGCCCCTCACCCCCACTGTCTTAACTTCAGCCCCTCCCCCTTCACACCTCATCACATCAATGAAAGGGCATCCATCCTAAATGTGTCACTTCCCCTTTATGAAAATGTTTTGTTAATGACATATTACCCATCCTCTGCACTAAAGACTCAATCATTCATTAGAAGGCATCAAGGGCATGAGCGTGGTATTTGCTCTGTCTTGTGACCTGGTTTAATTATCATCTGATGCTATTAGTTGATCTGAATTACCCAGGCCCAGCCATTATGGAGTGCAATTAGGTCCAGGTCACAAGCTCCCTTCATTTACATGGACCAGTGCATACTGCTTACTTGTGATCATTGATGCGAGTAGAAAATGGCTGCACTTAACTTGCTCGTCAAGGTCACTGGGGTGTCTCTACAAAGGCACAGTATACACAATATGTTATGTAATGGCTATATATCAACAAGACCCATTGTGTGTTCTTGGGTAGAACCTTGAGCATCTTGGGAATGGCTGCAGTAACATGAGGAAACAGGTGGAAAATGCCACACACTTTGGAGTGCCAGTGGTGGTGGCCGTCAACGCTTTCAAGTAAGTCCTAGTCATGGTGAGCATCTGAAACTATTTTACCCCTATTGTCCTGTGTATTAGTGCTTTGACCTCTGACCTTTGTGACCCTGACTGCAGGACAGACACTGAAATCAGAGCTGGACCTGATCTGTAGCCTGGCCAAGGCAGTGGGAGCCTTTGATGCGGTGCGCTGCTCTCAATGGGCTGAAGGGGTGCTGGTGCTGTGGCCCTGGGACAGGCTGTGCAGAGGGCTTCTGAGGCCCCCAGCGACTTCAAGTTTCTCTATGATGTAGAGGTAAAGCGAGCGTTGGACCTTACTGAAAGACCTTGGTTTTCACTTTATGACATAGGTGCATTGATTTCATCCTGCTCAGGTGGTAAAGGTTTTTCTCATCTTGACTGTTCACTGGCTGGACTTCCATTCATACCATCTCACTATCAGTCTTGTGTCATGTCCATAGATTAAATCACTGATTCACTTCTTGTCCTCCAATGACTGTTTTCATCACAGAGTATCCATACATCAACCCCATGTCACCCCATCAGTCAATGTGCGACTGACAGGTGAGGAGAGATGTGCCTGTGACCCCTGAGTCGAGGTTAGTCGAAATGTGAAATGGCTCTACAGTGGATCTGTCAGAGACAGGAGCAGGACTGCTGCTGTACGCCCCTCTGGTGATTGGTGACTGCCCATGCGACTGACTGAGAGCACAAGGGGAATCAGAGGAGAGGAGCAGTGGAATATTGGTTGATTCTTGATATAGGCTATGCAATGGCTTCCCACTGGGCACAAATTGGTTGAATCAATGTTATTTCAACATCATTTGTCAATGTACTGTAAAGTGGAATCTATGTGGAAAATACATTGAATTTGAAAAAAATAATCGACGTAAACTGTTGAGGGTGAAATTTAAACCACAGGATTATGTCATGGTAACCAAATTTCAACATAGGGAAAAACCTTGTATAAAATATGTTGAATTTGTACCTTTAAAACGTCAGATCTTCACCGTTATATCCACTATCAGAAAAAAAAGATAGAACTATCCATGCAAAAGATGCTGCCCTGCCTATCTGTGCCACTGCCTTAGTCTGGCTTTAATTCCAGTTAGTTTGCAAATGAATAATTGATATGTTGGATTCACGAAAGTTAAACAATAGGACTACATCAAATCAAACTTTAAATGCATTTTAAATAAAGTTTTATTTGATTTAGTCCTATTCTTTAACTTAGATTTTTGGTTGAGATGGAGATGTGAATCCAACATATAAATTATTACTTTGTAGACAAACTGAAATTGAAGACTAGTCAGTAGCACAGATGGAATTAGCCAAGCACAATATAAATCTCCTTCAAATGTTGATATTTAGTTGCATTGACAACCAAACACAATTCAATATCACTTTTGAAATACACTATATATACAAAAGTATGTGGACACCCCTTCAAATTAGAGGATTTGGCTATTTCAGCCATACCCAATGCTGACAGGTGTATAAAATTGAGCACACTATGCAACCTCCATAGACAAACATTGGCAGTAGAATGGCCTGTACTGAAGAGCTCAGTATCTTTTAATTTGGCACCGTCATAGGATGCGATCTTTCCAACAAGTCAGTTTGTAAAATGTCTGCTTGTAAGTGCTGGTATTGTGAAGTCGAAACATCTAGGAGAATTTGCCGACTCAGCCTCGAAGTGGTGAGCCACACAAGCTCACAGAACGGGACCGCCGAGAACTGAGGCATGTAGGACGTGAAAGTCCTCGGTTGCAACACTCAATCCCGAGTTCCAAACTGCCTCTGGAAGCAATGTCAGCACAAGAACTGTTCGCTGGGAGCTTCATGAAATGGGTTTCCATGGCCGAGCAGCCGCACACAAGCCTAGGATAACCATGCGCAATGACAACCGTTGTGGCTGGGGTGGTGTAAAGCTCGTCGCCATTGGACTCTGGAGCAGTGGAAATGCCTTCTCTGGAGTGATGAATCCCGCTTGACCATCTGGCAGTCCGATGGACAAATCTGGGTTTGGCGGATGCCAGGAAAACACTACCTGCCCGACTGCATAGTGTCAACTGTAAAGTTTGATGGAGGAGGAATGATGGTCTGGGGCTGTTTTTCATGGTTCGGGCTAGGCCCCTTAGTTCCAGTGAAGGGAAATCTTAACGCTACAGTATACAATTACATTCTAGACGATTCGGTGCTTCCAACTTTGTGGCAACAGTTTGGGGAAGGCCCTTTCCTGTTTCAGCATGACAATGCCCCCGTGCACAAAGCGAGGTCCATACAGAAATGGTTTGTCGAGATCTGTGTGGAAAAACTTGACTGGCCTGCACAGAGCCCTGACCTCAACCCCATCGACCCCTTTTGGGATGAATTGGAATCCCGACTGTGAGCCAGGCCTAGTCACCCAACATTAGTGCCCAACCTCAATAATGCTCATGTGGCTGAATGGAAGCAAGTCCCCACAGCAATGTTCCAACATCTAGTGGAAAGCCTTCCCAGAAGAGTAGAGACTGTTATTGTAGCAAAGGGGGGACCAACTCCATATTAATGCCCATGATTTTGAGAAGTTCGACGAGCAGCACACCTGCTTGTGTCGTGTAAAATATATAGCCTATTAACTTGTTAACAAATGATATGCTGGATCCACAGCTCCAACTCAACCAAAAATAAATAATAAAATGATGGGATTAAGCCAGTGGCTCAGATGGAACTATACAAGCAGTAGATGCATATCCTTTAAATGTTGATATTTGGTTGTGTTGTCAACCAAACACAAGTCAATATGACTTTTACATGAAATATAGTAAATAGCCTAATGTTAAGGCTATCTTACAAACTAATGTAACATTCAACCTTAAAATGAGTAGCACATCCATGGCCACATTGAGGTTAATGTGACTATACATTTGTTCTTATGTAATCATATTAAGCATGCATGTTCAAGATATCATGCATGGGTCGTCTCAGGTCTGTGGAGATCTTCACAATTGCTGTTGCTGTTGTACTGTGCAGAATCTGGAACAGCATGTGTGACAACTAAACCAAAAATTGGACTTTGTTTTTCGATTGGAATTTGGTTGTGCTTTTATATGGTTTAAAGCATAGTGATAACACACTGGAAATTCAACTTACTCATTGACCAACGTCTCAACCAAATATTACCCAATTGTCCACGTTAAAATGACGTGGTGTGCCCAGTGGGTTGGTACTGTTGCAAATGCACTAAATTGAAACATGTTGACGAATCCGTGTAGATGACCTGAACCAGTTTTATGGTACTCATATGTCATGCATATGTGTGTGTTTGTCTGTCTGAATCACTTTTAGCTGTCCATTGTGGAGAAGATCCGGATCATTGCTCAGAAGATCTACTGCTGCCAGATGCCCAGCACAAGGTGGAGCTTTACACCAACATTCTACTCAAGGACATGGGCCTTTCGTTGTCAACTTCATCCTTGAAGGTTCAAGAAAAAAAAGAGACTTAAGGCCAGACTTAATTTTTGTTGGTGAAATTCTGTCAACAGACTTCCCTCGAGACTAACTCTGTATTAGTATTCTAGCAGGGAGAAATGACCTACTTAACATTCCTTCAATAATCACCTCTAAAAATAAACAAACCTTCCCAGAAGCTACTGTATCTTATCCCTCCAGAAGTACAGTGTTGTGTCTGATAATACTGTGCATGGCAAGGAGACCCTAGGGAGAGGGAAGTCTCAGATCATGAATCGGGTGGTTATTTGTGTGTAAATCAGACTCTGTCTACTGCTATGGACTGGTAAAGATTCAAAACAGAGTTGAAAATTAAGCAGAACAAATTCGGACATTGCTGCATTATAAAAACTTCTGACATTGACCATCCTTGTTGTTTAAAGATTTGTCCTAATTGTGCCTCTCTTAATGTTTCCTTTGGTCATTCTATATTACAATATAAAATAGAAACAATGTCAAATACTGTTAAAGTACTGTACACTAATTGATTCTGTGAAATTTGAGCATGTTGCTTAAAATCAATATGACACATATCAGAAAATAATTATTAAATGGAGAAGAAAACACATTTAAAATGGAAAATGTCTCTGTTCATTGGAATTTTTGGGTTTTTAATAAATAACACAGGTGTGATATTTTTTCTAGAGTGGATTTCCCCACTGAGGAGGTTGGTGTGTGCATTAAGCTTTGTGACTGGTGACCAGAGGAGCTACAATTATTATAGAGCTGAGTCTGACATGGACCACCTGCTGGGGCTGCCATCTGCCTAGCAGCACAACTACATGCAGAATCAGAGCCAGGTAGCATGGCTGTGCAGCTAATTTAGAGAAGAGCAGGAAAAACAAACAGTACTGTAATCTTAACTATTCACAAAACGTTATTGTATTGGCTGCAATCTTTACCCTCTTTGTCCCTGTTATTGAGACAGGTATTTATCTGTCTACACTGATTGTAGTATCAATCAGAATTGAGGGGGGTGGCCTTGGTGCATAATTATATATTGGTGACAATTGTGTCAATTGAAAACAGAAATTCACAAATACAGTGCCATCAGAACGTATTCATGTCCCTTGACTTATTCCACATATTGTGTTACAGGCTGAATTCAAAATGGATTTTTCTCACCCATCTACACACAATCCATAATGGCAAAAGTGAAAACTTGCTTTTAGAAATGTTTGCAAATTTATTGAAAATGAAATATGTAAATGGGATTTCTGTAAGTATTCACACCAGAGTCAACAATTTGTTGCACTTTAGGTGGTGATTACAGCTGTGTGTCTTTCTGGGTAAGTCTCTTAAGAGCTTTCTACACCTGGATTGTGCAACATTTGGCCATTATTATTTTCAAAATGATTCAAGCTCTTTCAAATTGATTGTTGATCATTGCTAGACGACCATTTTCTGGTATTTTGCATGTGCTTAGCTCCATTCCTTTTATTTTTTATCCTGATAAACTCCCTAGTCCTTAAAGATTACAAGCATACCCATAATATTATGCAACCACTTGAAAATATGGAGAGTGGTACTCAGTAATGTTATGTAATGGATTTCTCCCAAACATAACACTTTGTAATCAGGAAAAAAAGTTAATCGCTTTGCCACATTTCTTGCAGTATTACTTTAGTGCCTTGTTGCAAACAGGATGCATGTTTTGTAATATTTTCACTCTGTCAATTAGGTTAGTATTGTGGAGTAACTACAACGTTGTTGATCCATCCTCAGTTTTCTCCTATCACAGCCATTAAACTCTGTAACCGTTTTAAAGTCACCATTGGCCTTATGGTCAAATCCCTGAGTGGTTTCCTTCCTCTCCGGCAACTGAGTTAGGAAGGACACCTGTATCTTTGTAGTGACTGGGTGTATAGATACACCATCCAAAGTGTAATTAATAACTTCACCATGCTCAAAGGGATCATCAATGTCTGCTTTGGTTGAATCTGTGTTTGAAATTCACTGCATGACTGAGGGACCTTACCGGTAATTGTATGTGTGGGGTCCAGAAATCAGGCAGTCATTAAAAGAGCATGTTAAACACTATTATTGCACACAGAGTGAGTCCATGCAACATATGTTAAGCAAATGTTTACTCCTGAACTGATTTAGGTTTGCCATAACAAAGGAGTTGAGTACTTATTGACTCAAGACATTTCAGCTCCTCATTTTTAATACATTTGTAAAAATGTCAACAACAAAAATATCCACTTTGACATTATGGGGTATTGCGTGTAGGCCAGACGGAAAAACATCTCAATTTAATACATTTTGAATTCAGGTTGTAAAAAAATGTATGTGAAAAAGTCAAAGGGTGTGAATACTTTCTGAAGGCACTGTACGTTGTAGTGATAGTGGGCAGGGCATCGTGCTACAATCCAATCAATGCGTCACTATGGAAACCGGGTAGGATGCTGCTGCTTTGAAACATGTAAATGAAACATACTGCTTGCTCTCTGAGAGAGCTCTGTCGGACACTTGCACGCGGACTGCGGCTTGTCAGGACGTCTACAGGTATTGTGCCACCATGTATCTAATGGCATTGGGAAATTAAGAAATATTTTCCTACATAGTTGTACAAATGGTAAGTAGAACATGATTATATACATATTATATATATTTTCTGAATAATTGTATTTTAATTGCTACTTCACCATTTAAATAGATGCAGTTAAATTATTCATTCATTGAAATTAATTGTAATTTATTAGGTTAGGAACTATTTGAAGAGAGGAGTTATTTCTTCCAAAGGTATCATTTGAGAGAAAATCCTATTGTTGTTTTGCTCAATGCTTTTACCTGATTGTAACCTTCTTCTACCTTTCATCTCTTCTATATTAGCCTAATAAATGCAAATGTGATAACAACCTCAATATTCATTGAGTCATGGATGAGTCATGTGGTAAAAATAGACAACTAATGTTGGGTTGAAATGATCTAATTGGCATAATTAGTCTCATAATTGTGACTCATTCATGACAATAAAGACCTTTAAAGTTAGAAGCTGTAATATTGATGAATATTGTGCTTCTGCAAATAAGAACAAAGCCATTTGTTGCATCTCCTTTGAGACTCCTGTATCTGATATGTATACCTCAAAACACGCTTACTACTTTTGCACCAGGAAAACGTTATTGATTGCGCAAATCTTCACACTTTCGAACAATTCATCAATGTGTGCGTTTTATTCATAGGGCTGATATCCTGCCAGAGGGTCTTCAAGGATTTTCTCCTCTGGTGTCATGGTTGAGTAATGTTTTGACACATCCAACTTCCTCTGGAAGATAAATAACTGAAGAGCTGGTCTGATAATAAATCAACCATGTCAGTCAAAGAGGCTTCGATTGGACACGCTCAGGGAAGAGTGGGGCTGAGGAGAAAGCTGACAGGTCCTCCACGACGACTCCTTGGTAAATCAAAGACTAGCAGTGACATGGAGAGGAAGGGAAAGACTTGCGCTTGGGGACAGAGATCAGGGGATGGCAAAGGGACCAAGGAAGATTCCATGCCTGGCTGTCAGGACACAATCTTTGAAGAGGTTCCACTGGAATCTACCACAAAGAGCCCTCGGAAATCCACTGATTCCAAAGAGGAGGAAACACTAGAAAACACAATGGAAACCACAAAGTCACTCTCCACAGAACAAAGTGATGTAAAAGCTGACCATTCAAACCAAAAGCACAAGAGGGAAAAACAAGGCACAAGGAAGCGATGTTTCTCTCCATCACTCATCTGCATTAGAAGGTGGAGGAAGAGAGCTGGTGAAAAGGAAGACAAGGAAGGTCATGATATCACATTTTTCAACAAGCAAACCAGAGACTTTGCTGTTCAACCAACTGCAGTTTATGGGGTAACAGCCAGTGAAAAGCAAGTTAACAATTGCTCTAGCATGGACACTCCTGCGATGAAAGGAAAGGATGAAAAGGTCAAAGTTAAAACCTGGAGAATCTTCAAAAGGCTCATGATCGCTCCCAGCGACCATTCAAAAACAAAGCAAGAACAGCTAGGACCAGAGATTTCTCTACAAGATCATTATCCTTGTACTATTTCCTCCAAGAAAAAGACTGCGAATCTCTGGAGGCACAGAACCAAAAAGCCCTCTCCCTTCTTCCAGGAGCGTATTGGAGGCACACAGGAATACATTGAGGAGGAGACTATAGTCCTGGCTAACAGACATGCTGATGATATTACTGAGCTCATGAATCCTAATCCACATCCCCTAGATTTTGTCAGGGAGGTTAAGGGGCATTGCTCTGAGACACTAACAGTGAGTGTGGATGTGAGTGTTATGAAGTCAGAGGACACTGAGGTCAGAGACACCATAGAAACAAGTAAAGAAGAAACTAAGGCTTACGAAAACCCTGCCCCTACAACTGATAAAATGGAAGCTAAAAAATATCCTGAAAATAGACTGAAGCAGGCAGATGAGATGCTGGCAACCCCATATCCCATAGAGACCTATAGTTGTGCCGGCAATGACGGGGTGAATCTTGTTTCAGAGGTAGAGGAGGTGCAGAGACATTCAGGCTTCAGTGAAAGTGTTACCTCAAGCACAGTTGCCGCAGAGGATCCATCATTGGGGGGGGCATTCACATTAAACGCTTTTAACAAACACATTGACTTAAATGCAATTTGTGAGGATGCTTTTGTAGATAATGGAATAAAAGCAATAGAGGAAAACACTCCAACGAGCATAATTGTAAATGAGAGTGTTAAAGAGGATTCACATTTAGAGAGTAACATGTGTGATGACGTGCATTTATACCCTATTGAACTGAACAACTCTTTGAAGACTGGTTGTGACACATTCCATGAAATCCTCAATGCTAAAAAGAATGGTGATTCTAAGCAGAACTGTGATGTGCAGCAGAAAGAGGTCCACCTGCTGGAGACTGCATGCTCTGTGGTTCAGGTAGTCATAACCGCTGCCTTGGATCAGCTCAGAGTTGAGCTGGTGAACTCAGATACCACACTGACCCAAGAGGAAAAAGAGTGCTGAATGTTCACGTGCAAAGTCCAAAAACTCTCTCATTCAGAGGTACAATGACCTTTGCATCATCCTGCTTATGATAAATGATGAACCTGTATCACAACAGAAAGCTATGGTTTCATTGTTTGTATAAAAAAAAAAAAAAAGAGAAAACATGCTGTCTAAAGGTATAGATAGTTGCTAATATGTCATCTTGATCTTTGTGAATTTATGTCTTAGAAATATGATACTGTATCACGGATGGATAATATTTAAGCAGCTTCTTGCTTTTCTGTCATATTGTTTGTTTAGCAACTCATCGTGTGAGATAACACCCCAGATTGTGGAAGACTTGTTTCCATAGCAATGAGATCCATATTATTATACTGTACTTTTACATGGACATGTGCAATAAACTTTTGTCATGCCTTTTCTTTTCAATTTATATTCAACCAAATTAAAAAACACAAATGTAATCTGTGTACAAACATGCCATTGCTGTATAAATAACTGCATTTGAGAGACTATTTAGTAGCACAGACCCCGAATGTATTATCTTTAGAATATATTTCATAGGACATGTATGAGACAGCTAATTTGAGATGTGTATCCCTCTGGTGGTAAAGGTCACAACTGCAAGGACCATTGGGCGGCAGGTAGCCTTGCGGTTAGTGTTGGACTTGAAACCGAAAGGTTGCAAGATCGAATCCCTGAGCTGACAAGGTAAAAATCTGTCGTTCTACCCCTGAACAAGGCAGTTATTTTCAATGATGGCAGTTCCTAGTTAAATAAAGGTCCAATTAAATTGGCCCTTTTACTGGGTCAATGCTGTGGGCTTTTTGTTGTACACAAACATTAGTCTTGGATTTTTTTTCTGAAATGTTGTGGAAAGGATTGATAACAAGGGCTTATTACTACCCCGTTGGTTTATGTTCTCTATGTGAGTAAAATCATAAGAATGACTTAATTGACTGTTTGATCTGGGCAGTCTGGCATACACAAGAATGGTGGTGCATCTCACCGACTCTTGACATATAAAGGTCCTGTTTAGATGTCATCGTATGAATATTTGCTTATGCATTAAGAAGTTAAACAATCATTTTGCTCAGTTTTATAAGTATGTTTTATTTGAGATTTGTCAACTTTACAAAGTTGCCCAAACTGTTTTCTTTGTAATAAGTGTTGACAACAGATGCATGATCATATCTTTAATGTCCGCCACAACCTCGTCTTGCTCCATGTTCACCTCCTCTTCTCCCTTACTCATGACCGTGATCACCACCTCCATGTTCACCTCCTCTACCACCTCTTCTCCCTTACTCATGACCGTGATCACCACCTCCATGTTCACCTCCTCTACCACCTCTTCTCCCTTACTCATGACCGTGATCACCACCTCCATGTTCACCTCTTCTACCACCTCTTCTCCCTTACTCATGACCGTGATCACCACCTCCATGTTCACCTCCTCTACCACCTCTTCTCCCTTACTCATGACCGTGATCACCACCTCCTCTACCACCTCTTCTCCCTTACTCATGACCGTGATCACCACCTCCATGTTCACCTCCTCTACCACCTCTTCTCCCTTACTCATGACCGTGATCACCACCTCCATGTTCACCTCCTCTACCACCTCTTCTCCATTACTCATGACCGTGATCACCACCTCCATGTTCACCTCCTCTACCACCTCTTCTCCCTTACTCATGACCGTGATCACCACCTCCATGTTCACCTCCTCTACCACCTCTTCTCCCTTACTCATGACCGTGATCACCACCTCCATGTTCACCTCCTCTACCACCTCTTCTCCCTTACTCATGACCGTGATCACCACCTCCATGTTCACCTCCTCTACCAACTCTTCTCCCTTACCCATGACCGTGTTCCCCTCCACCATTGCCCTTCCCCTGGAAATTACCCAAAAAAATGACATCCTAGACTCCCTTCCGACTCTCCTTTTTTTTTGCTTTCCCAAGTTAATGTTGATAGTTAATAAACATTGTTGCAACATGTAAGCCTCCTACCTCTTATTTGCCCTCTCCTCCGGAGCCCTGTGAAACAGGCAGTATTCTGTTTACATCCCGCAGGACAACACTGGCAGCTAAGATTTGCTAAAGTGATTTAAGACTGAGTTGACTGAAGTAAAGAAGCCTAGAGAGACAAATCTTTCCCAAAGCGCACAGGTCTGAAACCATTTTTTATATTTCAAAAGTAAGTGAACGGACTTACCTCTGCCTTTTTGTGTCTTGGCCCACTCATCTTAATATTGTAAATGTAAAGGGCAGAGCTAAACATCTTTCTATCTCTGTCACATCACCCCACTGCTTCTGTGGGCAGTAATTGTGCCCTTCCCATTTAAAGGGGACATTGCCTGGCTGATAAAGTCCTCCTGACTTCAGCGATGTACACCCATCATTCATGCAAACCAAAGAGGAATGGTTGATACTTATTGGGTCTATTCTATACTATTTTACTATGTGCACACAAAGAATGGCACTACCAGACTGATTTTCACTGAATAGGCAGGCCTAACCCATAGTCCCATATGAGTGATAACGAAAGTCAGACAATGTCTATGGTGTCACAGTAGTGGTCTACCCCCCCGTAGACCTCTCTCTCTAACCCCTCTTGGTTAAGATTAGTTGAATCTCTAGTTGATCATAGATATATAACGTTAATGGTCTTTCCTTCACCAACAATGACATGAGAGCATAAATTAACGCATGAGAGCCAACACAAGTTGATGCAAGCCTATGTATGTATGGCAGGTGAGGCTTTGGAATAAACCACCAACCAGATGGATAAAGCAAGTAATCCACCTAGTGGTTAAAAGGGGTAATTATTCACCATTGCCGTTTAGTCCACATGTTTTTTCCAATTTGCAGAGGCTGCACAATTTCGCTATAATGATACCATAAATTTGTATAGGCATACACGTCAAAAAGTTTATGAATTTGTACATTTCCAAAAATACACACTGCTGCTTCCTATTTATCATATGTGTTAACAGATTGTTAGCTTGATAAGTACCAACGTGTTCTACTTCGACGACCGTGGAAAATCACCATCCAACATGGCTTGCTACATCCCAGGTAGAGCTAGCAATCTAATATAATCTATCCCGATTTTTCTTTAAATAAACTAGCTTGCCAAATTGCTATCCGTTGAGGATTTCATGGTCAGCAGTGGATTTTGTTTGTTCTTTTTTTAGCGACAAATCTAAAAACTCACTTGTCAGTGTCATTTCAAGTAGCTAGTTTGCTAACGTTAGCCTAAACAAATATCTACATGTAAACATGTGTCAATTCATCATGCGTGCAGGTTATGCATGAAAATCGAGTGTCATTGCAAATCACTTACTGTTAATAGAATGCAATTATAATGTATGTGGCCATCTCTTTAGTCAGGCAACTTTCAACAGTTGGACAGGTGGAGGTGGGCATCGAATACCAGCACCTGCACGATGAGAGTGGATACGTGGTAGAGGGTAGAGACCGCAGTGACTATGCCGTGAGTGTTATTGGTCTTCTTCGCCTGCTGCAACTGTTCCCTGTGTCATTGCTGTTAATTACAATGGGATCTCAGTGAGCCTATGCAGCCTGTACAAGGTCAGGGACATCCAAGGTCTTTTGAACATGTGAACGATGATGATGTTCCAAAAGTTAGTTTATAGCAAATAAGAATAGACTGTCCTCATCATGGATGGTACCCTGCAAGTGCCGGAGAACATTTTTATTTTAAGTTTAGCCCAAAATATTCATAAATAACCCAAGATGGTTCATCTGTGCCGTTTTCAATGGGAGCAAATGAAGCAAAGTGGGCAGAGCCAAGCACGAGTTAGCGAGATCCTATTGGGTTCTATCATAGTGGTGGACCAAATACATTTTGCCATTCATTGTAGCTCTGTAGAGTTTATATTTTCGAGTGGCATTATTGGATTACTCATTCTAATAAAGTCTTGATTTTAATCAACAAATACGAAAGTCAGTTCAAAAAATGTTAAGGGTACAAAACTGTGTACATATCTCGCTGAATCGGGTTTGGCTGGGGTAGGCCGTCATTATAAATAATTTGTTTTTAACTGACTTGCCTAGTTAAATAAAGGTTAACAAATTAAATAGGCTAAATCAATACATATCCCGTCAAGTGGGGGAGGCTGCCTGTTGACACAGTTCCAAGAACCGTCAGTAACATTCCATCTAACTCTACGCCAATGACGACAGTGGATCTCAAAACTAAATTCCGCGCTAAGTAGCAATGATATCCTTCGCCCCGTTGTTTACGACACATAGCTCGAACCAGTCATGACTATTTAACAAAACAAATCATTTGATGGTGAAGTATTTATGAAGTTTGGCAATGAGGACAAAAACTAGCATAATTCAGCTAGTTTAGCCACGAAAAACCGGGGAAAACAAGCTCGGGACAGGATATAGCTGGGCGCACATGCGCACCAGGCTAATTCAGGACAAAAATTGTAGTTTTTATGCCCCGATATCAGGAGCTTGCGGCGAAAAGTTAGATGAAACAATTCAGAGACTGAATCAAATTACAAATATTAAAGGAGAGCAAATCGATCGGTATAGAATCCCCAAATCAGCTGCAACTTAGTAAAACAATGCTTAAAACGATGTTTGAGTGAGCCTGAATCCAGAAAAGTAATGGTGAAGTTGCTTCCGGACACAGTAGACCACTCTATAACTCAACTCAAGATTTTAGTTTGGGGAACAGAGAACTGTATTGAGGTCGGGGGTTTTCTTCGATGAGAAAATCATGCAGAATGTCAGCCCAGTTCCATCTCGCTCCATACTCTCCCACTATCGGCCACTGGGCTTCCTCTCCTCACCATATTTGGTAGGGAGTGGAACTTCCAACCGGATGCTTCAGATTTCTACATCCGTTGAAACATCGGACTCCTTGTTCTATCTGTGGTTTAGCTATGTCCTTGAAACATTTGGAACTCATGTATTGAAATTCATGCATGTTCCAGGCATATGTTTGATTACACTAAATGCAATTTGAACTAAAGGTGAGTTTACAGTAAAGGTAGCTGAATTAAATTCATTAACTCATAATTATGTTAAGGAATTACCCCACAATCTGTAAAGGAAATACTGCAACTGAAAGTGTTAAAACAGTCTTCTCTCTCGCTCTCTAATGTCAACTCTCCCAGCTCTTACCAAGAAAGCCCCCTTTCTTTCCATTTACTGTAACCAGCATCCTCAGCCACTGTGCACCAACTGACACCGGACGTCCATGGACTTTGACAAGTAGTTTAAATTTGTTCAGTCCACCCTGGCCTTGATTTCAACATCCACAGATGGACTGGATTTATCATAGATGTATGTTTCACAAGTTTGGATATCACGGTACACAACAGTTAAAAAAAAGTAGGTAAATGTTCAGTACAATACTGTACAGTAGAGCACACTAGAGTACAGTATAATGTACTCTACTTTATTACTTTACTGCACTATACTGCTCTGAACTCCACTGTGGTGCACTGTGACGTCCAAACTTGTGAAACATATGGAGAATGACATTCATACCCATAATTATGCATTTCTGTGTACTACAGATCAGGGAGCCATGATGTAATTCCATTTCTGTAATTCTGTTACTGGGTGTAAATCCACTTCACTTACTGTAGTTCAATAACCAAAATAGATTCTTTTCAAGATGAAGATGTATTGTGACACTCCATTCTTTCTGCCGACATCTTTGAATTCGGAGCAGATATTTTTGAGGGGAAACGTGGTCACATAAAAAACTGAGGGAGATTTGACTGTAATTCTTTTACCAAAGTTTGCATCTGCACAGTTCTTCCACTTAATTGTGTTTTTGTAATTTTTTCAGTGGAAATTGTTAAACTTTGTCATTGTGCATTGAGTTTGTTAAACTTTTAAATAAATGTGTTTTGTTTGGCATACATTTTGAATAGAAAAAACTGAGTCTCAGTGTAATTCCGTTACCGTGGAATTGCCCTACTCTATCAAAGAAGCTATCTGTGTGTCTGAAGCACTCTGGGAAAACTATGCGACTGACAGCAAGTCACAGCATTTTGATTTCCCTGCTGCTTCCTGAGCAGTCTGGCATTTGTCTGACTGCAGAAGGAGTCGTGGGAAATCCTGCAGGCAAATCCAACCCCCAACGCATACCCTGTCTGGGCACTCGCACGCAAACCAGCTGTTAAAGAGATGGTAGGGGGAATTGTTCTAACAATCAAATACATGCATCTCATTACTGGCTGGAACATGTTTGGAATAACATTGACAGTGGCTGCAAATATAACACTGACTGGACTGCTGTTATTAGTATTTGAGGGGTTGTATCATGCTCAGGAAGACAGCATGTGTTTGGTAACACTAACTTAAAATAATCTCCCGTTTCCCTTTAAATTCAGAGAGGGTTGAGTGCATGTATTGGGAGGGGGGCAGTATTTAACCATTGTGTTTTGAGCAGAGGACAGGGGGAGGAGGGAAAAGGGTAATTTTAACTGAGAGCAAGTGCCCCAGAGAGCGAGAAATGGAAAGCGCAAGAGCATGTGTGTGAGAGTGGGAAGGATGGAGAGGGGGTGAGTGCGAGAGCAAGCGGGCAGGCGCTGTAAAATCCATTAACAGTGGCGCTCTGTGCATTTGTTAGATGTCTTGGCTGTCCGCCCAACTTGGTTCATTGTAATCAAGGCATGATCGCGGACTCTGCCGCTTCGGCTGCTGCTTCGCGTTTGGACCCAGCCCAGGTTTCAATGCTGACATGGAGAGACCTGTGAGTGCATTCTCTCTCTCTCTCTCTCTCTCTCTCTCTCTAGTTCTCGCATCTCTAAGTTCTTTCTCTCCTTACTCTCGTTGTCTCCTGCTACAGGCTCGTCTCTACTTCCTCCCTGCTCTCTTCAGCTAGAGGTTGTAGCTGTAAGTAAATGCAGGGCTTCAGTCAGATGTGCTGGCTCTATTCTCCACTGTGGTCCTCAAGTAGATGCTGGGGTCGCTGGGTGGGTAGGGATTAAGGCGAAAGGCTCTGCCAGCCTCAGTTCCGCAGGCCTCCTTGCCTGGGCATGGGTGCCATTAGCTGACAGTCCCACAGCCTGTGTGTGTATGTTTACGTGTGTGGGTCTGAGCCAGCTACCGTATGCTAAGGACCCACACCCTTCACATGCGATCACAGTGAGAGGGACTCCGAGAGGGAGAAAAGAGGTACCTCAAACCCTGAAGGGTAAATCCACGTCCCCCTCACGTTTTCAACTTGTGGTGTCTCTCTCGCTCACTTTGAGACTTTAGCTGGCTATTCTCATGAGCTGCCACTTGCCTGCGTGAGAGCTGGTGATGTTCTTTTCCCTCGCTGTCCTATTCCTGGTGTGTGATCATGGCCTGTTGTGTTTGGATACCCTGACAACTAGAAGCTCTAAAGCAGTTGGCACTTCCCATCGCCTCTCTGTGAGTCCCAATTTCTATCTCACTGTTTTCAAAAGCTTTAGATTGGATTTTATGCTCTCTTGTCCCGTTAAGCTGCAGTATGTCATTTTTTGGGGGCGGCCTGACCAAATTCACATCGCAATTTGATTTATAGATCTGTCATTCTCATTGAAAGCAAGTCTAAGAAGTGGTAGATCTGTGCTATGTGCACTATTTCTATGCCTTCCGTTCTTAAGTTTAGTTTTTGCATATTGCACCTTTTTAAAGCTATTTTGCTAATGTTCCTATTGGGCTGTCTGTGAATCATTGCTATTGGCTATGCTGCACTGGAAGCAAACTGATTTTAAAATTGTCAGTATGTCCATTAAAAAAATGTCCATTAAAAAATGAATGTGCCATATTCAACCTGCATTTTTTTTAGGTTCATGATGAATGTGAATGTTGGTCATTTTTAACATGGAGCTTCAAATAATACGATATTCTTTTCTTCAGTCAATTTTAAAAACAAGACGTCTGACCAACGCCCCTCCTCCAAAATCTCCTACCATCTGCGCTAGGAGTCTGGCAGCCATTATTTGCGGCCAGGGCAGTGACAGTGCAATGGCAGTGGAACGGCATGGAAGGATCCTGTACAAATGCTGTGTTGTGTAGGCTACGCTGTGACTCATTGTTCTGCACTGAGCGGAATGTCACATTGAGCAGCCAGGATTCTCTTTTGTCGTCACTGTGGCGACGGCGGGTAACTGGCAGGCAGGCAGGCAGCTTTGCAGTGAGTGCCACCTCCTGCCTTTCTCTGTCTTTGACAGTCAGCAAGGTATGCAGTAGCCCCTTTTTATAGGGGGAATTGTACAGCACAGGGTTGAAAGGTGTAAATGTTTGTTATGGTTTCGGGTTAGGGTTGTTGTCATACTGCCTCTGATGTCAAGTAAGTGTATGAGTAGATTTGATTAAGGCCTGGGTTTTGTTTTGTTATGGCCACTTCACTTGTTGGTTGTATAATTTTTTTAGTCTCACCATTAGCATTATTTGCTGTATACAGTGCTCCTAATGATAAACTCATTACACAGATGACAGGGGAATGACAAAGTGGAATTGCATTTATTTCATGCTGACAGGTTGAATTGTAAGCATCCTTAATTGACAGCACACATGGTGCTTGTTTGAGTGTCTGCATGTGCCTTTGTGTATGTATTGTTGGAGCTCAAGGTTTAGTCACATCATGAGTGCTCGGCTTATATGAAAGGATCTAGTGAACTTTGGGAGTTGCATCTCACATTGCTGAGTACAAGAGTGCAGAGCCAATGCGATCTGACATTTTCCTCTGAGAACTGTGAAGGGCTGTTGAGTGGTGTGGGCGTTCACTACGCCTGGAGAGGAAACGAGTGTTATTCGATGCTCCATCACTAGCTCTGCTCAGGGCATCCATTTGCCTTTGAAAACGTGTTCCAACGTCTAAGTTTTACTCATCATACACAGGTGTCAGTTCAGCACAGACACCGCTGGAGTTACGTCTAAAGGACCCACGTGGAATGACCATGCTGCAATCTTAACAGATAAAATAATCATAAGATGAGATCAAATCTGCTGTTTTGTACAGTTGGCCGTAAGCACGTCTGCTTTCTGTTTGCGGCTCCCAAATGTTTTTTGTCATTGAGTGTAGTGATCGTAGGCTACTTTTCTTTCCATCGTATCATATATATATACAGTCAGATAGTCTTGTCTGTATAGTGAAACAGAAAGTCCTGCATTACTTTACATGTACTCTGCTCCCTTTGGCCTGTCATACACGTGCCCTTTAGCCCACGCTGCAGCCATTTAAATTAACGCCATTAGAGACTGCTACAAGAATTCTTATGATCAGAAGGGGAAGAACCAAAGTTGAATCAGATTGTATTTTAGATTAGATTCCCCATCACTGGGTTGTGTGCCCTGGATACATTTTAAAAAATGTGTTTGTCAACACACCAGCTGTTAGGCCTAGAGCTACCTTCTGTAATGCCGGGGTCTCCAACATATTGCGATATATTTTTTTTTAGCTTTAAAATAGGCACATTCTTGTCTTCTCCTCTACCCTGTAACACTTCACGGGGTATTTTTCTATTGTAAGAGATGTGTTTTCTGGTAATGGTTAATAAACAGCAATGGGCATGACAGGCCCCATAAAATTATATTTTGTATTTTCCAGAAATCTGTTTTCTCTGTTTTTCTTTTTCCGGAGTTGCAAGTTTTTTACTCTCAATATTACAATTATTCATAGAGAAACAACAAAAAATTATGTTCTGAGTCCATGTCAATGGACAAATCTTGATTTATGAGTCTAATTCCCCTAATTGCGAACCTAGCAAGAGAGGAATGTGTCGGTTTAGCAATGTTTCTGCAGTAAGGCTTACTGCTGCAAAACAATGTCCAAATGAATCATGAAATAGTTCTGTCTGGGAAGCCAACTTTGCAGTTTTACATTTAATTAAGAAGGGGAAAGACCATCTACCCACAAGATGCCGGGTATCATTAACATCGCTAATTGGCTACATACTGACTGATGATGGACAACTGTACGCACCAAACAGACAGAAGGGCAATATTGTTGGAAATTAATTGGCAGATATTGTGTTACGTTGGACTTTTTAAGCCAATAGTGGCTAACCAGGGGTGGGATAATGTCAATATGGCTTTGATTGGATAGTAGCTGGGTGCTTTATGTCTATGGACAGTTTGTGATGGAACACATGAAAAAATGAATAGGGGTGGCAGGTAGGCAACGCAAATATTCTGGGTAGTCATTTGATTAGGTGTTCAGGTGGCTTGGCGTTAGAAGCTGTTTAGAAGCCTCTTGGACTTAGACTTGGTGCTCCGGTACCGGTTTCCATGTGGTAGCAGAGAGGACAGTCTCAAGTTTTTGGCCTGCTTTTGCTGCGAGTTCATCATTCTGAATGCCCATCAAGCATAGCATGTCCAGGATAATGGACTGTTTACTGTAGGGACTGTAGCCACTGACCAGTAGCACAAGATTCTACAGTTCTAATTAGATGAGTGTTGTGCGTCTCTCTCCTCTCCAGACCTCCAGTGACGTCATGCTGAAGAAGGAGCAGAAGGATGTGGAGCTGGATAAAAAGATTGAGGCTCTCCGCAGGAAGAATGAAGCCCTCATGAAGAGGTACCAGGTGAGTTGGTATTCTACTGTTCTTACTCTGAAAACAGAAGGACACCATTGAGCTTGACAAAGACCTGGCATCTTTCTGGAATGGTTTAATCATCATATCCCTAACAAAATGGCAAGTGGCATTGGAAACCTTAGATAATGTAAGTCTCTCTAACAACTAGTATGGAGTGAAGACTGCATTTGAACAAATCTTTTAGGTCTTTTACAGGGTTTGCTGAGGACTAATATCAGGATCCTTTGGTTGTTCTGGGTTTCATGTTCTGTTTCATTCCATACAGGAGGTAGAGGAGGACAAAAAGAGAGCGGAGGAGGAAGGAATGGCACTGCAGAGTCCCAAGGGCAACACAGGGGACTTGACCATCACCATCAACAAGTCTACCACCGTGAGTGACCCGATCTCCCTACAGAGATGTACACAGAGATGCTTTTACCTGTCAGAACACTTCTGAAATATGAATATTCTTGCCAATAGAATGACCTGTCCATCTTGATGAAAGACCCACCTTATCCATAAATATACACTGAGTGTACAAAACACATTGATCTTCCCATGACATGCACTGACCAGGTGAATCCAGGTGAAAGGTATGATCCCTTATTGATGTCACTTGTTAAATCCACTTCAATCTGTGTAGATGATGGGGAGGAGACAGGTTTAATAAGGATTTTGAGACATGGATTGTGTATGTGTGCCATTCAGTGGGTGAATGGATAAGACAAAAGATTTAAGTGCCTTTGAACGGGGTGTGGTAGTAGGTGCCAGGCGCACGGGTTTGAGTGTGTCAAGAACTACAACGCATGTATCAACATTGGTCCACCGCTTCAAGACCATCCAGCCGACATGACAAAACTGTGGGAAGCATTGGAGTAAACAAAGTCCAGAATCCCTGTGGAACGCTTTCGACACCTTGTAGAGTCCGATGAATTAAGGCTGTTCTGAAGGCAAAAGGGGGTGCAACTCAATAATAGGAAGGTGTTCCTAATGTTTAATACACTCAGTGTATGTTTATCAGCACGAGAGATGTATTATCCCAATTCAGTGATATACACTGTCATGTTCACTTTGCTATTGAGCAGGAGCCTCGTGTTGTGATGACCAAACCAGGCACGGGTGGTTCTCCCACCCCAAAGGGGGTCCAGGAGCTTGGGGAGAGGGAGGCGGAGGGGAACCTGTTGGGCTCAGGACGGGGCAGGAGGAAGCAGCTACTGGTCACCATGGCTGGCAACACAAAGGTAAACAACATGACAGGTGTCTATGAGAGACGGTAGGGGAATTATTAAGTTGTGTGGCCAACAGTGGTCAAATATTGCCATTGAACGATATGAAGGATGTTTAGGACCAGGAGTTCTTCCTGATCAAGTCATTTGGTCAGGAGAAACTCCTAACCCCATGTAAATGATCCATATTGATGTGAAGGATGATCCCTGTTTGTTTGATCCCAGGGTAAGAGGGTGGTGAGTGAGAGGCTGGAGAGAAGACCAGGTCCCCCCGGTCTGCTGAATGTGAAGAGCCTTACAGAGGATGGCTTGCACCAGTACCTTGTGGAATCAGCAGGCAGAGGAAAACACCAGCACACTAACGCAGCAAAGAAGGACACGGGACCACAGGTCAGCAGTGCATACACACACACTGGGCCGAATCATAACTTGAGACATTGTAGTATAAGTGTAGTGCTGCTGCACACTCTAAACAGAGTCCTGGAGGAAACCAGCCTGCTTTTTATTAGAAAATATAGCAGTGACTATGTACTTTTTACACTATCAAGACTTTGGCTAGTTTATATTGCCTCCACATCCTCCCCTGCTCTTTACCTTGTTGTTAATTAAGCCACCCTCTCCTCTCTCGTGTCTGTTCTCTCATACAATGCTGTCTTGTTTTACACAGTTGTCAGACATGTCAGCAGGCAACTCCCGTCCTGTGAAGAAGCACAAAGGCTGTTGGACAGGGGGAGGGCCCCAGGGGTGGTGATTGATTAGGGGGCGGGACTGGGAACTGTTCTGTCACGCTGGTCTGGCCTGGAGCTAGTCAGGCCTGCTGGGGTGTAGCTAGTAAATCAAATCAAATTGTATTTGTCACACGCGCCAAATACAACAGGTGTAGACCTTACAGTGAAATGCTTACTTACAAGCCCTTAACCAACAATGCAGTTTTAAGTAAAAATATAAATTAAAATAAAAGTAACAAGTCATTAAAGAGCAGCAGTAAAATAACAATAGCGAGAATATATACAGGGGGTAACAGAGTCAATGTACGGGGGCACCAGTTAGTCGAGGTAACTGAGGTAATATGTACATGTAGGTAGAGTTATTAAAGTGACTATGCATAGATAATAACAGAGAGTAGCAGCATTGTAAAAGAGGGAGGGGGCAATGCAAATGGTCTGGGTAGCCATTTGATTAGATGTTCAGGAGTCTTATGACTTGGGGGTAGAAGCTGTTTAGAAGCCTCTTGGACCTAGACTTGGCGCTCCGGTACCCCTTGCTGTGCGGTAGCAGAGAGAACACTCAACACTCACGCTGGAGTAGCTAGTCACGTCTGAGAGCCCTCAGTTCACATACATGTGTTAAAACATGTAAATATCCCATTCGATGGTAAATGGCGTCTTTTTTCCACAGAGGTCTGATCTGGAGAGCCGTAGCAGAGCCCCTCAAGCAGTCCTGGTGGGATGTAGCTGCTGTATTCAGACAGAGCTGAGAGCGCTCAGCAGACATACAGCTTGTTAGTCCCTCTGTCTTTACAGTGGCCTGGCTGTTATGGCCATAATGAGACTGTAGGGAGAAGTATTTATCTAGCTGATCCAGAGCTTTCATTACGCTCACTCACACTGGTCTGGCCGTTGGGAATGACTGCAGTGAATAACTTGGAAAATGTGTGTGTATTTCCTCCAAGGTTCTTTTCGTGTTTTTCTTTCTTTTGTTTAGCTTTTAGGAGCCATTGTTTAATCATAGCTTGCTTATTTCAAGGAAAATGTAAGGATAATTACAATGCTCTAACATCCTGCCTTGTAGTGCTGCCTTTAGCTTTACGACTTAATGAGTTATGGTGCAGTGATATGGTGTTTATAAATACTTATAGATGGAAGAGTTTTAATTAACTGCCTGATGCAGGTTGTTTCATAGAAGATGTGGGGACACTCACACACAGTACTGCCGGCTGCTGCCATACGGTTTCTGATTTAGACCCTTGGGCACACAGAGTCTCTGGAACAGCTGCTAGTGCTCCGGCTGTGGTCTGGCACTCACATCAACACACACGCACATTGGCCCAATCAACGCGCTGATACGCATCACAGACAGTTGATCCTCCAACACTAAAATGTGAAACTCAGTCAGACGGGCTCTGTGAACAGAGATCAGTGTTGCAGGAGGAGAGGATGGATGCACAACGTTGTAGCGTGGTGTGGGACAGGACAGACAGAGGCTCTAGAATGATCTAGAACCCTACCCTGCGTTTACAGGCTCCTGCTGCTACAGCCAGGTCCAGCAATTTAACGTGACACATTTACAGGGTGAACAGGATGTTTCCTGGCTGTGTTTCTGGCCTGTATCTATCTGGTCAGACGCTCCTAGTCATGTCATGCTCACTGAATTAGCGTTTGAACTATGGCCAGTGTTTGAGCCACCTCAGCTGTGGAAAACTAGACCTTTCTCCCTGGTCCACTTGGACCCTACTTATATAATGTTGTTCACCTCTTGAGCCTCTCCCCCATATGCTCTCCTCAGACAGCCAACACTCTTACTGCAGCAGCATAGCCCCTACTGATCCACAGCTGACTCTATGGTCCACTGTGCCCTGCCCTGTCTTCCTCTGGTCTTCTGTGTGTGTCCAGACCAGGTAGTCTCTCCATTGTGGAGGGTGGGGTAGCTGCTGTATCCCAGAGACAGAACAGGAGGACGGATGGGAGTGTCCCTGAGAAAGGGGGAAGATGGGAAGACAGGAAGCATTCCTGGTGGATGGTGAGGAGGGCTGAGACTGGGAGTCTCTGGAAAGGATGACTGCTGGAGTATCAGTAGGGAAATATGAGGGTGATAGTACTGTGAGGCACTACCTATCATTACAGGCCCTGGGGACACGAAGGGGTAAGGGGGAGAAGAGAACCTGGCGTGCAGACATGCTGCTTCCAGTCTCTTTCTCCCCTGAGCCACGGAGAGTCTGCTTTCCTTCTCCACATTGTTTCCTCATTCCCACCATCATGAAAGAATTATTTAATCTAATTAACATTTGGCTGCTTTTTGTTCTGAATAGGCTCATTATGCCGCTGACAGGACCGAGTGGGCAGCATGCCAAGGAAGGGTGAAGGAGAGAGGAGATGAAAGAGTGTGAGAGAGGGATGACGAGGGTGAGATGGGGAGGAAAGAGAGAGAGTTGTAAGAGAGCGAGAGCGAGGGATCCTTTGTGTGTGTGCTCACAAGGGAACAAAATCCCAGGCTCAGTGGTGTGACTCTGAAGGTATTCTAAATCACTCCTCAGACAGTCTCCCTGACTCTTTCCAGAATTCCCAGTACCTCTATCACACAGTGTCTCTCACTGTTCTGGAGATGTTTGCTAGTAGAACCAGCCGTCTCGGGCAGGGTTCTCCAACTGGCAGTGTTTTGTATTGTTGGACGTAAGTCTGTAAAAACACCAGCAAATCAGCTCTAAGTGATTGTAATCTTGGAAACCTGTTCCAAAGTATTCCCATGCATAACATATAGAGATATGTGACTGTGTACAAATGTAAGCAAGGTTTGAAAAGATTAAGTTTTAGTCAGCTATTATATCTGTTTGGGCTTCTTGTGGTCAATTTGCAGTCTACAAATGATTTGTAATTATGTTACGGCTCCTTGACTTTCCGCTCAAGAAAAAATTGGCCCGAGGCTGAATTTAGTTGATGATCCCTGGTCTAGGGCCTTAGTCAGTAGTGGAAGGTTGGCATGATCCCTGGTCTAGGGCCTTAGTCAGTAGTGGAAGGTTGGCATGATCCCTGGTCTAGGGCCTTAGTCAGTAGTGGAAGGTTGGCATGATCCCTGGTCTAGGGCCTTAGTCAGTAGTGGAAGGTTGGCATGATCCCTGGTCTAGGGCCTTAGTCAGTAGTGGAAGGTTGGCATGATCCCTGGTCTAGGGCCTTAGTCAGTAGTGGGGAAGGTTGGCATGATCCCTGGTCTAGGGCCTTAGTCAGTAGTGGGGAAGGTTGGCATGATCCCTGGTCTAGGGCCATAGTCAGTAGTGGAAGGTTGGCATGATCCCTGGTCTAGGGCCTTAGTCAGTAGTGGAAGGTTGGCAATAGAAACGTTGTAGTGAATGGATACTGGGAAGACAATGGTGCTGTGTCAAGACTATAAATAGCATTAAATGAAAAGTCATAGAAAAAAGATTGGGTAAGATGGGTTTGAGGTATATGTACTGCTGTTGCTGTACTGCTGTTCCTGCTCAGGAGGGATCTGACTATTCATAGGCTGTTGGCTGTTAAAAATACTTTGATACTGTATGTCCACTTGGGGGCAGTGTAGCTCTCTGAAAGTCTGCATGAATTGTTGTCCTGCTGAGGACAGGAATACATCATTTGTTGTTATTTGATAACTTTCTTTCGCTCGTTCTCTCGTTCTCTTTTTCTTTCTCTTTCTCTCTCAGGATGAAGGGGGGCAGGGAAAGGGTGTGACAGTGGAGCGTCACTGGCTGTCAGAGTGTGAGCCTTACTACCAGGTAAGAGACCAGACCCCTTCCTATTCCTCTGTGACCACACTCCCTGTCTTCTGAGGTGACGATAGACTGCCTCTTTTCCAAAACACAAGTACCCTCCACCCCCCCCACTCCCTCTGGTAAGCTGTCCCCATGTGCCTTCTGTGTGTTAGTATTTCCAGTGAAATATAGGGCATAAACACTCGGAGGCAGGCAGAGAGAGAGGGAGGTAGGCAAGGAGGGAGGGCACAGAGCCGCCAGAGCAGGAGGGAAGGAGTCACATGACAAGTGATGTTGTTCATGTCCACTCTGTTATACTACCTTGCTGTGTTCTCAGCCTGATTGTGGAGAATGCAATGAGTTAGTCAACCTCTTCCACCTGGACTGGTTTTTGGAAGCCAGTGTTGCATAAGAAGAACAAGATCAGAGACCCACCCCAGTAAAGCTTTGTTCGCTGCTTTTCTGTTAAAGCCTAGATATGACGTTTTTCTGAGAGGGCCCTAAGAAAATGTGGGGCCTGATTCAGTTCAGTTTTTCCCTAAATTCATTTCTTCCAGGTTTCTGTTTTTCCCAGTTTTAAAAAATGGATGTTGTAAGTCCACAACAATGCTTAAACCAGATCAGGAGAACACTTTGAGGGCTGGGAAAACTATAATGTTAATCTAAAAAATATACTGTATATTTTGATTTTCGAGTGTAGGTACCCTTTAGTGCAAGTGTGCACCAGCAAGACTGTTGTTTGGTTAGTGATGTTTCTGTAACCCTCATATGATTGCAGAATTTGCTAAACAAATGGCCACTGGATTGATGCAAATAATCATGATATCATTCTGCTAGGTAGGCATGGGTTACTTTATAGTTAACATTTAATTGAGAAGGTTTTTGGGAAAGCCTTTCCATCTACCAGAAGAAGGTTATCATTAGCATCATCAGATAAAGGCACACACATACAGAGTGGCATACCTGTGCCGTTTCAGAAAATTGCAGGAAAATACGAATCGCTGATGCCTTTAGTTCGTCTTATGAATAACTTTGTCAAATTAATGAATTTTCTAATATGTTCAATGCATTTAGTTGATTTCCTACCAAGTTAATGTCTGGATTCCGTTATTCCGTCCTCGTTCTCTGCAACGCTCTATTCTGATATTTGGGAAGTATCCAACACCGCTTCAGAGTAAGTATGGTCATAGAGTTCAGGACAAGACAGCCCAGAGTTGTGTTCAATGGACACCAAATGGAGGAAAACAGATGAAACTTATTGTACTTGTCCAATAAGAAATGTATGTTTTTCATTTTCTGTTGCAAAATGTTTTGCCACATTTTGCTACGATGCCCTAATGAATATGACCCATGTCCTTTCTGTTGGCCAGTGTGCCGCTCCTCCAATGACTGTATATGAATGGAGAAAGCCATCGATGACATCACACCATGCATTCCTAAGAATCATTGGTGCGTTTGAAGCTCAGGAAGTTGGTTTTAGCTTGGTAAGATGGCCTCTCATGGGAGAGATTTATGTAGACTTAACCAGAGATACAGTGTACAATGTGAGTCGTTGTACTAAAGGAGGGAAGGCAGATGGTCTGCTTATAAAGCAGACTGATAAGCAGAATCGCTGTATTCCCGCATGGACAGATTTTGATGGGAGCGGACCCTCTCGCTTCGCTTTTTCCTCTCTGACAGCTCAGTGCTGCCCCCTCTCATTGAGTATCTCGTTGAAGGCCGACTGGGGTACTGCAGGCTGTCATTAGCAACTGAATTATCCATAACCTATTTTGAAATAAGTGGTTCAGGGACATAAATCTGGTGTAATAGAAGCAATTATTGGTACCATGATGGTCTTTGATTTTTTAAATGTTATTTACACGAAGATTGACATTTTCTCATTCACAATAATGAGGGATCCTGTTTTCTGAAAACATTGACTGCAGTATTGTGGTCGGCCTTGACCTTTTGTGGCTTCAATCAGAGGGGCGGTCGTTCTCCCCTGGGCTCCTCCCTGGCCCCTGTAACCCTGGGAGAGAGCGCCTGCAGAGGCAGGAAATTGAAAGTGCTAATTAGTGGTGTGGCTGGTGGAGCCAGCGGGGGCCGGCCTGTTAGAACATGTGAGACGTGCTGTCCCCTGTGGACCCTGCGTCCTCCAGGACTGGTGGAGAAAAGACAGAGAGGAGAGGATGAGCACGGATGCCACGTTCCCGATACCACCTGCAGGAGAGCCACATGTTTACCTGTCTCTGATTGGTCCATACCTTTTGAGGAAAACATCACCTCTGTCTGCCCCTACTTTATCCCTCTGTGCCCTGTCACTGCCCCTCCCTGTCTCGCTCTCCCTCCCTGTCTCTGTCTGTCCTCTGGTTCGTTCGTAAAAACGCTCCACAGACCACACATTGGTTTGTACAGTGGTAGCTCTGTTATTGTGTCTGTATCTTCACCGATCATCATGACTTCCTCTGTCCTGCACACACTCTTAGCAATGACAACTTCCAGCCTTGTTCTTCTCCCTTCTTTTGCCAAGCATCTAACCTCCCTTAAGGCAGAGTTCATTGACATTTTGAGATGCATCTTTGGGGCCATGTGGATGATGTGAAGGGCATTTCTCAGAGCTTAATGTAATTCATTATTTTCTACTTCTGGAGCTCATATTAGTGGTAGTGGTGTGGGTAAAATCACTGGGGAAGCCAAGCCAAAAACAACTACGTATTCCAACCTCTGTGTTGTGATAATTGCGTTGTTTGCTCTATAACCTGTTAGTTCATACACCTCGCCACCGTGATCTTTAGCTCTAAGGCTGAGACGAAAATAAGAAAACAGTGGCAGAATAAATTCAACCACCTTTTTGTTTCATCACAAAACCGGAGCGCAACATCAGTCCGGTGTAGTCCACAAAGCATATTGCATGTAAACAAACAGTCAAGCAAGTTAATATTTTCGGACCATTAAACAACTATTGATTTAGAACCACGGAGAGTTACTGCGAGTCGCAAAAGAACAGAGAAGCTGCCTCCACTATTCCAGCACCATTTCAACTTCAACATGTCAACATGATCAAATCACCTATGCTTACACCTATGCTTACTGTGACAACTAAAAGATACCAAAAACGATTTAGTCCAATCAACGTAAGCTAAATATTATGTGGATGTCCATAGTTTTGTGTGTGTGCGTGCAAGTAGAAAAAACATGTTGACTCACCCTCACCCTAGAGAAATGCCATCCTCCTTTCTTTCATGTTGATGAAAGTCAATCCCTCTGTCATATAGTACAGACTTTCATTTTTTGTTGTCTTAGGCTACCTAGTTCAAATGCTTGCTCGCTAGCCTAACTTTCTTTCATGGGCAACATTAGCTAGTTAACCTTCTACATCTAGCTACATATTGAACTTCCATCCTCTCAGGCCAGGAGTATGTATGAATGAATGAATGAATGGTTGGATCAGAATCGCCGTTATAATCATTGGCCAGTACGGAGAATTAAATAAAACCACAAGTCTAACTCCCTATCTCTATCCATGGCTAATTTAGGAAAGGGACAATTTTAGACAACCAGTTTCTGTCAATGATGCAATGCGATGTGGTTGGAGTGAAGCCAAATCCAAATGTGCTTCCCTTGACACTTTTTAATATCTTTTTTTTTTTTTTTTTGGTGCACCAGGACCATTCACAGTTGAGCTCACTCAGTTTAGCTCAATGCTGATTGGCTATTATTTTTATTTTTTTATCAAGGGAGGCCAAATGCTCACGGGCTTTCCTTGCATTCAATGCTAGGGGCGGCAACAATGTCATACTCTTTGAGCAGACAGCATCAGATAGATGGCCTACACATTCAGAGACAGAGGGGGGCTGTTTCGCTTGCTTGGATGCTTTCTCCAGGGAGATACATTCAGCCTCTTGCGAATGGAAGGAATATTATGAAACGCAGAGAGACAAAATATGTTTTTTATTTATGGGGAAGCCTGGCCTCCCTTGGCAACTATGAATACACACCACTGCATATTAGTAGCAGTCCAGTGGTTTGGTCATCCATGGAAACATTACCACTATCATCACACTACAGAATTCCACTACCAACACTGGGCAGAGAGGATGAATCACAATGGGAAGGATAATGAGTGAAACAAGATAATTACTTGGATGAAAGCCTGCAGACAGTGTAGTTATCTGGGACCCCAGGTGACTAGTCCCAGTGATGCGATAAAAGCCTATCCAGTCTACAGACATGTTCTCTTTCATGTTAGAACCAGGAGCACTTGTTCAGTTCTACCCCATACCCCTGTTGTTCCTCTGATCTTCTGGACTGCACAGAGGCTTCACTAACCCAAGGCCAGCTGATTGTTGGCTGTTATTTTGACCTTTTTATTGCTATTGTCTCCCATAGTTTGTTGAAAGCTACCTCTCACACCCAAAATACAGCTTTGATATCTGACTATGGTAAACCTTTCACAGTTTTCACCACTGGCACTGAACTATGACTGGTACGTGTGTTCTCCTTGCAGAAGTCTGAGGGGCCAGGCCTGGCAGGTGACACAGACCTCACCATCCCCACGTCCAAAGAGGAGCAGCAGGAGTACCTGCGCTGGAAGAAGGAGCGTGAGCAGATCGACCGGGAGCGTGTGGCCCGCCACAGAAATGCCAATGGCCAGTGGAGGCGGGCATGGGACATGGACAAAACAGAGAATATGTAAGCCCACTGCTCCCATTCCTGGCTGCTTTGCACTTCACTTTAGTTTGCATTGTCAATCATTTCAGTTTCTGCATGTTTGGCTGTTCCATTTGCTTGATCCATGTTTAAGTGCTCATTTTTCATTTCATTATAAAGTCATGTTACAATTAAAAATGAGTACTCTTCTGTATGTGTTCGTCTTCTGGTCTTTTTGTTTTCACATATCAGCTTGCAGCTAACTACCACACATGTTGTGTCTTACCATGCAATATAGACCATGCTTTTGCCATTGTAACTAAACTAACACATTAACTCACTCACTCATCACGCAGATTACCTGCTCTGTTACCTCGTTGTTCAATAGAGGAAGTAGCCCGGTCTATCTCTTTTCTCTACTTTTTGTCTGCTTCTATACATAGCCATTGACTGTTTTCTACGGAAGCGCAGAATGATGTCTGTGGAGAAGACAGTGGTAAAAACAGGGAAAGCAATACTGTGACGTTCTTATTCTCATGGCTATGGCCCTTTTATCAAATTACTGGTAATGAACTAATAGGCTTGTTTCCTGTTGTGACTCTCTAAGGTACTTTCAGTATGTTGAATTAGGCTGACGGAAGATGTCAATTGTTTGTAGGTATTAACACAATTGGAGGCAGCCTCCAACCAAAAATAATTATATATTTTTGGTTGGGGCCCCCCCCCCAGACAGCATATGAACATTGTCATAAGGTATGGCAAAATGTTTATAATTGCAGGAAATTTGCTTTAAAACTGCCACTTCCTCTCAGCCTCATGACAGAATGTGTAGCATAGCAGTGAATCGGCTTTTAAACTGCAACATTTTCTCTCCGCCTCATGGAAATATTTTTTTAGAATACTGAACTGCATGAGATTACTATAAAACTAATCCTGGAGGTCGGTGCCCTGTGGCCCCAGATGTGGTGGTCTGGCCCTGCCCGTGCCTCATCCCATGATACTGATTTCACACTGTCACAAGACTTAATCCAAACAAGTCACAAGACCGTAAAACAATTCACAGCAAACTGGAGACTGGCATATAATGCTATTAGAGGGAAGACCTGGAAAAATGTGTTTGTTTTCTGAGGTAACATCTTTATTGGATCACCTTAGTTTGTGAGCCATTCTTAGAAAAAGGCTCTGTTAGACCTTGAAAGGGGAAAGATGCCCTCTTAAGATATGTATCATGTAGTACTCAAACTACCTTCTCCCTAGTACTCTAACCTCCATCTCCATTGGTTAGCTATTTTAGACATTGGGCACTTCCACTAGAAGAAGTTGACCTGTGGTTTGTGATAAGCTGAAAGGCAACGTGATGGAACCAGGGAGAAGTAGAGTTGACCTTACTGACTCAACTTTGGTACGCATCTTGGTAAACCTAGGCCAGTTTAGGCTTACTTGGGAGTTTGTCCACCCTTTGCTGCTATAACAGCCTCCACTCTTCTGGGAAGGCTTTCCACTAGATGTTGGAACATTGCTGCGGGGACTTGCTTCCATTCAGCCACAAGCGCATTAGTGAGGTCGGGTACTGGGCGATTAGGCCTGGCTCTCAGTCGGTGTTCCAATTCATCCCAAAGGTGTTCGATGGGGTTGAGGTCAGGGCTCTGTGCAGGCTGGTCAAGTTCTTCCACACCGAACCCTACAAACCATTTCTGTATAGTCCTCGCTTTGTGCATGGGGACATGTTCATGCTGAAACAGGAAAGGGCGTTCCCCAAACTGTTGCCACGAAGTTGGAAGCACAGAATTATCTAGAATGTCATTGTATGCTGTAGCATTAAGATTTCCCTTCACTGGAACTAAGGGGCCTAGCCCAAACCATTATTCCTCCTCCACCAAATGTTACAATTGGCACTATAGATTCGGGCAGGTAGCGTTCTCCTGGCATCCGCCAAACCCAGATTTGTCTGTCGGACTGCCAGATGGTGAAGTGTGATTCAACACTCCAGAGAACAAGTTTCCACTGCTCCAGAGTCCAATGGCGGCGAGCTTTACACCACTCCATCTGACGCTTGGCACTGCGCATGGTGGTGATCCTTAGTCTTGTGTGCTGCTGCTTGACCATGGAAACCCATTTCATGAAGCTCCCAATTAAGTTATTGTGCTGACGTTGCTTCCAGAGGCAGTTTGGAACTCGGTGGTGAGTGTTGCAACCCAGGACAGACGCTTTTTACAAGCTTCAGCACTCGGCGTCCCGTTCTGTGAGCTTGTGTGTCCTATCACTTTGCCACTGAGCCTTTGTTGTTCTTAGACATTTCCACTTCACAATAACAGCACTTACAGTTGACCAGGGCAGCTCTAGCAGGGCAGAAATTTGACAAATTGACTTGTTAGAAAGGTGGCATCCTTTGAGAGTGCCACGTTGAAAGTCACTGAGCTCTTCAGTAAGGCCATTCCACGGCCAATGTTTGTCTATGGAGATTGCATGGCGGTGTGCTCAATTTTATACACCTGTCACGTGTGGCTGAAATAGCCGAATTGACTAATTTCAAGTGATGTCCACATACTTTTGTATATAGTGTATAACCTGCATTATTTGATTTTGAAACCCACTATTTGGCTATGTATTGAGGCACTATCCTTTCAGACAGTGTCATCCTTACTACCAGGAAAAGAAAAATGAACACCCCCTTCTTTTTCTGTTGTTTTTTTAGGTTTCAAACACAGCTGATGTGCTGTGAGTGGCCCAGTGGCTGGATAAATACAAGTACTGTTTAGAAGAAAGAAGCATCTAACTTTAAAGAGAGGAGAGAACAGGAGACTATATTTAGCTGGGGTTGGGATGCCTTTCCTTTTTTGGCATGGTTTAAAAAAGGCCCCAGAGACTAAATAGAGCAAGAAAAGTTGTTTTTATTTATTCAGCAGCTTCGATGTTCTCAATGAATGAGGAGTGTAGAAGCATGACTTCAAGATACCATACTCATCTTTGTACAATGTGTCATTCTATCTCTGATCACAGAACATAATGATACAGGGAAATGAATATGGCTGTAAATTGTTAGGTTAGTGGAACAATACAGATATTTAAGAATGTCCAAATGCATGGGACCCTTCATGATCCCTGGCATGAAAGAGTTTGCCTGTTTACTGTTTAACACCAAAACCATGGCTTCATTATCTGGTAGTTCTTCTGTTGATGGAACATCCTGGCTGTGTATTTGGTTTTAGTTCTTTCACTGTAAACGAAATGTCTCCTATTTAGGTTTTCAGATAAATCTCCGGAGGAGAGAGTACAGGGGCCTCCAGATAGAGGTGAGAAATTCACTCTGTAATCAATTTGAAACATTCTTGTCAACTCGAACACAGGAATAGTCAGACCATAATCAAGTGATACCCAATAATTGTTGAACTGGTTTCATTTCAAGGAGGACGAAATGCAAGAAGAGGTCACCCCAAATCAAATCCTGAGTCACAGGGTGAGTTGAAATGCTGTAAACTGTACACCAGCAGCTGAATCAGTTCAACATCAGTGTTGAAGTTCTAAGTACATGCTACGTACTGATAGAGGAACTATTCTGATGTTTCCCTTGTTTGTATCGACAGTTCAGCAACCACGGGCCAGAGACAAGGGGGTTAAAAAAGTGCCCGTAGTCAGCAGTAAAGCCAAGGGCAAGGATCGGCTGACTGGGAGGGCCAGGAGGTGAGTAGCAGCAGATTTCAATTGTAGTAGCAGCCCGTGTTGAGAGAAGGAAACCACACACATACAGTAGCCTGGCTGTACGCAAAACACACTGACTTAAGAGTGCACATTTGTCAAATGATAAAAAAACATCATATTCACTTTTTCACACTGTTATTTTAAAAAGCCAACTGTTCCAGGGTTTTATACTGTAGCCATTTGTGAGGCTAGAATGCTTTTAGTCTGTTAGCAGTGCTTGAGAGGCAGGTGTTGGTGGCTGTGCAGTTCTCTGAGATTGAGCTAGCCATGGGAAATAGCAGTCAGGTCTGTCCAGAGAGTGGTCCCTGGCCTCAGTTGCCTGTTATTAGGCTTTGCTGCTGGTGCAAATGGGAAAAGAGCAGCGCGTGAAGAGAACTGCTGAGACCAGCCTAGAGCATCTCTCAGGATGTGCAGAGATGATGATTAAACACAAGTGTGTAAGAGGACCTATCATCCTTCTCAATTTCCTTCTTGTGTCACTCACACACTATATTTCTCTCTCTATCTGTGATACCATACAGAACAGATATAGTGTTTTTTCTGTGTATTTTTCTAAGCGCAAAAGCACTCTTTGTTACCAGGATACTGAAGTACATTGACCACTCGTTCTGAATGCTTCTAATCATAAACCTTTTAACATTTCAGATGGGATGCCAGCGAGGATGGGGATGATTTGCAGGTGGGGTTTAAACTGAATGCTTTGCTTAGATAATGCACACTGAACAAAATATAAACGCAACAAATACTGTAAAGTGTTGGTCCCAAGTTTCATGAGCGGAAATTTAAAAAATCACAGAAATGTTCGAAATGCACAAAAATCTTATTTCTCTTAAATGTTGTGCACAAATTTGTTTCCATCCCTGTTGGTGAGCATTTTTCCTTCGCCAAGATAATCGCTCCACCTTACAGGTGTGGCATATCAAGAAGCTGATTAACACAACATGATCATTACACAGGTGCACTTTGTGCTGGTGACAATAAAAGGCCACTTTAAAAGTGCAGTATTGTCACACGACACAATGCCACAGATGTCTCAAGTTTTGAGGGTGTATGCAATTGGCATGTTGACTGCAGGGATGTCTACCAGAGCTGTTGCCAGAGAATTTAATGTTAATTTCTCTACCATAAGCTGCCTCCGACGTTGTTTTAGAGAATTTGGCAGTTCGTCCAACCTGCCTCACAACCGTAGACCACGTGTGCTGAGGAGTATTTCTGTCTGTAATAAAGCCATTTTGTAGCTCAGTAAAATCTTTATTGTTGTTGTATGTTGCGTTTTATATTTTTGTTCTGTATAGCTCTGTGCTTCGATGAAAGATGGCTGTGCTTGGGCTCATATTACCAATGGAATTTGTTTTTGGTTCTTTAGGCCTCCGAGACAAGTTTGGAGGAATTCTTAGAAGAGCTTGATGCTTTGGGTGGACCTGACGTAGACGACTCCACTGCAGAAACTCCAGAGGTCAAAGATGTTTACCTCAAAATTGAGTCTTTCCTGACCCCGGATGTGGTGAAGACTGAGGAGGTGAGTGGACCCGTCAGTCCTGCCCTGGACCAAGCCGACTGGTTTCAAGCCCCAGCCGACACCTCAGAGGAGGGTACACCCAGACAGGAGAAGGCTAAGGAATCGTCCCCTCGAGCTGCAGAGAAGAAGGTCCGCTTCTCGGTGGAGCTCAATGGGCCCGGGGCCTTCGAGCAGACACCGGGGCAGGAGGGCTCTGAGCTTCCCGATTCCTCCAAAACAGAGTGTCATGGCCGCTTTCAGCACAGTGTGCTCACCCCTGTTTTTCCCACTTCACACAGCAATGTCGAAGATGCTGCCCCTCCACAGGAGAATGCTGTCCAGCCTTTAGAACACGCTAAGAGCAATAGCAACAGAAATACAGGTAGGCAATGGTTTTGTTCATGGATGCTCCCTGTCAAATAGGTACAGTGAATAGTTATCACTATGATGTAATGTTTTTAAAAAATGGGTTCCCTTCACAGAGGAACTGATTGACTCTAGTCTGTCTGTTCTGAGGCTGGAGTCAGGAGAGACTCACCCAACCCACACCACCAGCATTGACAAGGTCAGTACAGACTGAGAGGATGAAACTGTGATGGATGGATGGCTCATCTGCATTGTAGTCTGGACTGAGAGATGGAGCGAATGAGAGAAAGAAACTGGATGGATAGAGAGATAAGTGTGTATGATTCATCAGGGCTGCAAAATGTGGATATTTGATTGGTGCATGAGTGTATTCACTATGCTCTTCTGTAGTGTTCAAGTGGATTTAAAATAGCTGAGAGACAATGCATATTCAGATTCCAGCTCTTCACCACTGTAGCATGGTGCATTACCAACCACTTGTGCATAAATAAGTACTGTATGCCTACCATTGATTAAAAACAATAATGTACTTACTTACACTTGTTTAAAAATTCACATTGTTTAACCCCTTTTTCCATTGTTTTGTTTCATAGGCAAGAGAAAATGGGAAGATTGTTTGAAGGACTTTCAACGTTTATATGAATTGGTCAATATGTAAAACCAAAACATGCTTAAGTAGAGAATTTACCATAAGCCTTTTAGTTTAAAGTGGAAATCACAGCACTTTAACTACTTTGCAGATATGAAACAGACAATCATAATATCAGTCAAAAATATCACATTTCCAGTTCATGCTACAAAACCAACTTTATAAGAGGTTTTAAAAATAGGTTCTATTTGACAAAACATTTTCATGACGTAGAGTAAGGCATTGTTGGCAGAATAGATGGATGCAGTTCAATGCATGATTCATATAATTCACCAATACATTTCATGGTAGTCCAAAAATGTTGCTATCGGCTTGTAAATCACAGCTGGCCTGGTACATTGTTTGCTGCCTCCATTCGGGATGCACTGTTTCAGTTTCAATGACTCAATATTTTGTCCAAAATATTGACATATATAGTTTAGGCTCGGAATGTCAATACAATAGTGATGGACATTCAGAGTATTTTCTGTGAGTTGGCTAATTTGGCTTCGTTCACTTAAGAGCTGGCTTATTTGGCTCTGAAACAGCTCTTTGTTCCAACTGCTTAAAAATGGACTTTGAACCATGATTTTTAGAACCACCTAGAATCAATCTCCAATGTCAAGCCCAAAAAGTAGGCTACCATTATATCAGATCGGGAAATTCGGATTCAAATATATTTTTACCTGGCCAAATTTATTAGATTATTATTGGTTTAAGCACTGCAAAAATGAGTGTGGGCCTGAATGTATGCATAGTTTTGGTATAGTAGCAGTATGCAAATCAGGAAGCCAAAATGAACGTCTCAATGCAATTCGGTTCCCGATGTTCACCAAAAAGTTAACGACCCATCACTACAATCAAACTAGCAAGGGCAATGATCACAAGTCAGCCATAACGTGGCTAATAGGCTAGCGTATCTATTTATGTAGCTATTTATTTAGCAAGCTAAAAACACTGAGCCAAATGAGCTAGCTGCTGGGAGGATGTCATGTCATTGGATGAGTTTCCCCTCATATCGTTTTTCGGTGGCAACAGCTAGAGATGAATTTGGTTAGTTAGCAAGAGACGTGAATCGCTTGGCTAGCTAGCTGAACTTGAACGACCGTTACACACAGTTAGCATGCAGATCTCTTTAGTTGTCAATCAAATGCATTTGGCATCAATCAAATGGGCGGGCAGGCAGTCCCCATTCAGTTGTCAAAACGTAGGTTGGGACAAGCATGCATTGGCAGGCAAGCTGCAGAAAGGTTAGCAGGCTACTTATTTTCCATCGTTTCAGTGCAATTTTGAGGGCAAACAAACAAGCTGAAAAAGTTTGAGAGGGTTTATCTATTCTTTGAAATCATCTAGCTCTGGCTAACATTAGTTGTTGATTTTAGGGAGGGATAATCTACCTGTTCTTGGTTGTTTGATCAATAGGACTGTAAAGTTCCCAAATGTAAGAGGACTCCCGTGGTGTTTGCATATTTGCAGAAATCCATTTTCAGGTGTATTTTTTTGGCTAATGGTTTAAAGTCACGCTGTTGCTAATGCCTGTAAACAGTCCAGTTCAGTGAAAGATGGCAGGCCCATGTGGCAAATGGCTTATTTGCATATATGCCTACTGTGTAGAGTCCGGTCTGTGTAGAAACCGGTTTAGGACAGGACTGACACGTTTTTTAATGAGGTTTTATTTACTGCGGTGTCTATTGTACAAATGCAGGGCCGCTTTCCCCACTATATATTGCTATAGAATTTTCACAAATGACTTGCTCTACATAACTTCCAAACATTCTATGAAAGTGTGAAAGTAGGAACATAACCCTATTTTAGTCAGAAAATGCTGTCAGTTCCACTTTAATAGCACATTTGCTTCCAATAGCTCTTTGAAGATGTCCTGTGCCTAGTTGGTCAAGGTGAGACTAGCATCCACAATGTTCTTTCATTTGAAATGATGCTAGTTGCTCACAGTGGGAAAAGGAAACGATAAATGTTCAAAGTAAGTCATTTTGAGAATTTTGTCTGCTTGAAAATACTTACAAGCACTTTATTCTTTGAGGTATGAGTATTGCCACGTCATACATTAGGTAAGTGTGCTATTTGAATGGCAAACTTATGTTGAATGGCTGTCTTTGTTTACATTTGAAGTATTATTTCAAGATACCAGTCCTAATGCTTGTATTAGTTCAGTTCCTATGGATGACTAACCTACATGACCTGAACAGGCCCTGCGTTTAAACTTCACTGCCGCAAGTGATTGTCAATCAAATTACCTGGTGCTGTTGTGTCAATCTTTGCCTTAGCAGTAGGCCTAATTTGAATGATGAAATATAATTAGCATTATATGCTTATAGTTATACTGTACACTGGCTGTATTTATAGTGCTGTGAAAAAGGATTTGTCCCCTTGTACTCAGTAACTGGTTGTGCCACCTCTAGTTGCAATGAGCTGCACATATTTTTGTGTCTGAATGTTATCAGATCTTCAACCAAAACCTAATATTAAAGGGAACCTGCGTTTTACAAATAACAAAAAAATATGCAGTGTATACTTATCTTATTTAATTAACAAAGTTATGCAACGCCCAATGCCCCTGTGTGAAAAAGTAATTGCCCCCTTATATTCAATAACTGGTTGTGCCACCTTTAGCTGCAATGACTCCAACCAAACGCTTCCTGTAGTTGATCAGTCTCTCACGTCGCTGTGGAGGAATTTTGTCCTAGTCTTGCATGCAGAACTGCTTTAACTCCGTGACATTTGTGGGTTTTTAAGCATCAACTGCTTGTTTCAAGTCCTGCCACAACATCTCAAATTGGGATTAGGTCTGGACTTTAACTAGGCCGTTTTCATGTAGACTTGATTGTGTGTTTTGGATCATTGTTTTGCTGCATGACCCAGCTGCGCTTAAGCTTCAGCTCACAGATGGCTGGCCTGACATTCTCCTGTAGAATTTTCTGATACAGAGCAGAATTCATGGTTCCTTCTATTAAGGCAATTCGTTCAGGTCCTGAGGCAGTAAAGTATCCTCAGACCATCACACTACCACCACCATGCTTGACTGTTGGTATGAGGTTCTTACTGTGGAATGCAGTGTTTGGTTTTCGCCAGATATAATGGGACCCATGTCAACCAAAAAGTTGACTCAAGTTTGCCAAAAAGCACCTGAAAACACCTGGATGATAATCAAGACTTTTGGAAGTATGTTCTATGGACAGATTATTCAAAAGTATAACTTTTTGCACACTGAGTTACAGCAGCTTTGCATTGAAGGGTGCGCCAAAATTCCTTCACAGCGACGTGAGAGACTGATCAACTACAGGAAACGTTTGGTTGGAGTCATTGCAGCTAAAGGTGGCACAACCAGTTATTGAGTATAAGGGGGCAATTACTTTTCCAGACAGGGGCATTGGGTGTTGCATAACTTTGTTTATAAAATAAATAAAATGAGTATGTAATTGTCGTGTTATTTGTTCACTCAGGTTCCATTTATCTAATATTAGGTTTTGGTTGAAGATCTGATAACATTCAGTATCAAAAATATACAAAAGTAGAGAACATTAAAAAGGGGGCAAATACTTTTCATGTCGCTGTATGTAACTTTTCTTATGATCAATTAAGTAGAACGCTCCAACCATTGCACTTATCTGTTGATATGATGGCTCATTCATTCATACAGTAGTTTACGGCTTGGTTTGGTGAAACCAGTTACATGAAGTAAAAGTCCATTCAAGTGCATTATTTAAGTGTGGGATTACTATGTCATATAAGGTTCAGTATACATTTTCTGCTATTTTCGAATACAAATCGTATTGGCAGAAAAGTTCAAATATAGCTAAAATGCTAGAAGGTTCCTCCGTCAATGATGGTTGTTAATTGTTGCATTGTTTTTCTTCAAAAAAAATGTAGGAACTATTTCACGTTTAGTTTTGAGTGATGTGGTATTAACGAACGGTCCATGTTGATTTGATTTATTTCTCTCAATTGGATTGTCAAGTACTATTTGCTGGAGTGTAAACTCTTACTTGATGACATTAGCGGATGGAGTGCTTTATTTAAAGTAGGGAAATGGTCATTAAGTTGCCTTTGTTGTTTTATCATACTTTGATAGACTGACAACAAAATATGACTGAGCGCCTTACCATGTAATAAATAGTAAGTTTATTAATGAAACACTTTCATTCTTCATTTTAGAGTACTTCTTTATGCAATTCAGTGTACAGCACATGTTGGAGAACATGGTATTAAAAGCACATTGCCATAACCAAGTGACAATTTACAGGAGCAAGTTGAGGTTCTTTCGATTGTTATTAAAAGGAGCTGTGGAGGTGAAAAATAAAGAGTGAAATTGAGAGCTTACAGAAGTGAAGTTATTTTGTTGGGAGAAAACAGAAGTGAACAAATTGATCCTGGGAGAGGGAGAAAGGGAAAGAGTTGAACGTAGGGAGGTTTTTTGTGCGAAGTAGTGGAATTGACTTCAACCATGTGACTGTAGTGCAAAACGTACTTCTCCTGTTCAGTGCCTGTTCGATTTTAGATAAGGGTTCCAGTTTGTTTGTTTGTTTGTTTGGTAAGTGTATTTATTGCTTGACATTTACGTCATCACCAAGCCTTGCCTAACGACACTTGAACATTTTAGAAATGATTGTCTGCCATATTACTGCTCCTTTCAACATGAATGTGCATCACTGTGAGCCCTGTGCTCCATGGACTCACACAGGATGTTTGAATAATTCAAAAAAATGTGTGTCCATCGAGTTTTTTACAGTCAAAATGTCTTCTTTGTTTGTATTAACTTGAGTGCAAATTCTATGATTGTAAACAGTTGTAAGTTAGCATACAGCACAATAAAAAAAGTACCCCCTGTTTCAGATTCTGTCTTTCTCTTTCTGTCATGCTTTACACAGAGGTGCACAACTGACTGCTCAAAAATATGATCTCTTGTCCCCTAACCCTGACCTATAGAAACATCATGAAAACGGAGTGAATGTGAAAAGTATTTTTCCTATGTAATATACACAGAGTATACAAAACATTAAGAAAACCTTCTCTTTCCATGACATAGACTGTCCAGGTGAAAGCTATGATCCCTTATTGATGTCACTTGTTAAATCCACTTCAGTCATTGTAGATGAAAGGATAGCAGACAGGTTAAAGAATGATTTTTAAGCCTTGGGACAATTGAGACATTGATAGTGTATGTGTGCCATTGTGGGTGAAATAGGCAAGAACATATTTAAGTGCCTTTAAACGGGTGTATGATAGTCGGTGCCAGGCGCATTGGTTTGTGTCAAGAACTGCATCGCTGCTGGGTTTTTCACACTCAACAGTTTCCCGTGTGTCTCAAGAATGGTCCACCACCCAAAGGACATCCAGCCATCTTGACACAACTGTGGGAAGCATTGGAGTCAACATGGGCCTGCATCCCTGTGGAATGCTTTCTGAGGGGTGCAACTCAACATTAGGAAGGTGTTCCTAATGTTTGGTATACTCAGTGTACACTACAATATCTCATGTTTTATATACACATCTAATTCACTTCACATACTCATTTTGAGCACTGATAAGCAACACCAGTACATTTCCCAAGAGAGGTTTCTGATGATTCACATACATGCATGGGAAAGTTGGCTGCTAATATGTATCTAATAGCTTATGTAAAATATTTAACCGCCAACTTTAGAAAAATTATGATTCTGTGTCCCATAAGAGATTGAATAATGTAATATGACACGATAGCAGCACATGCATACCCTTGATTTGATTACATTTGACTGAACTTACAGTAAAAAACAAATGGTGTTTCAGAATGGGAGACTGACAGTATGGTGTTTCAGAATGGGAGACTGACAGTATGGTGTTTCAGAATGGGAGACTGTGACAGTATGGTGTTTCAGAATGGGAGACTGTGACAGTATGGTGTTTCAGAATGGGAGACTGACAGTATGGTGTTTCAGAATGGGAGACTGTGACAGTATGGTATTTCAGAATGGGAGACTGTGACAGTATGGTATTTCAGAATGGGAGACTGTGACAGTATGGTGTTTCAGAATGGGAGACTGACAGTATGGTGTTGCCTGTGTTAAGCTGCCTCCATGTGGGAGTCATTTTTGATTAATTTCAAATGAGCTCTCCATGGGACTGTTGTGTTGGAGACCATTCCCTCCATCTCCTCGGGTGAGAATCCTCCAAGGTGTTACTCTTTTAATTACCTTCTCCACAGGCGTTCTCTAGGGCCACCTTCTACCATTAAACCCCTGGGTCCTGTGACCTCGGCATAGTGCTTTGTTGCTCCTTGTTTTTCAGTTGAGTCTGCATCAGCCCTTACATTCATGTTTCATTGCCTGTTGTTTTCTTGCAGGTAATAGGCTCTCCTCTGTCCCTTTTTAAAACACATCTGGTTCTCATTTCATGGCCATGGGGGAACAGTCTCTAGGCTTTCATTACATTACTTACATTTTGTTTATCTCACTGAACCACCAGATGTAACTATTCATCTGCAGTTTGATTACATTTAGTATGATCTCCCTCCCCAGTTCTCCCAGTGGTGACTAATAGATGTTGAGGGGTGTGATGCAACTCAATGCTTTAACAGTGGGAGTACAGGTAGCTCTGGAAATTGAAGAGGGCTGTGGGATTATGTCACCAGTATTCATACACAGTGGGATAAGATTTGAAATGCAGAAGGTATTCTGTCATAAAGGAGGTGACAGCAGCTCAGCTGTAAGTCTAAAGCACTGTAACGTTTGGAGGCAGAAAGGCTCTGAGCGGGAAACCAAGCCTGTCACCAAGGGCATTAACATGTTTCAGTCCTGACTCCTGCATTCTCACCCGGGGCTGGTATTGAAGCCTCACAAGGTGTCTCCTTCAGACATGCTCTGTCAAAGCCAATTCCTTATCGGAACCAGGCTCAGAGACGCTTGCAGCCCTCAGTGTCGGGGTGAGGAAAGTAAGCTCCTAATGCTACGCTCTGGATATGCAACCCTCTTTCTCTCAAGTGCGTGAGAGTGTCTCTGAGGCGCCATGACATTTTACATATATGGCTGCGTTTGGACAGGTGGTCTTTGGCAGGTCTCTTCCCCAAATGAGCGTGTGTGTCATCCCTCTGCCTCTATATGGCGCAGGCTGTACCAACCAACCACGCCTCAGCAGCTGGAGTTATCTGAGCGTGTTCTGCTCTTCTTTTCCTCACGCCTCGCAAACAAGGCTGTCAATGTACAGCTTGCCTTATTGATTTTAGCCATGGGGTCATGTCTCCACTGTTCGTGTCATAAAACAGCTCCAGCAGACAGCCTGGCAGACCACTATATGGATTGTTACTGTGATGTGTTGTATGAAATAGATCTATTGCTCTCACTGAAGTCGTACCGATTCCACGGGTTAAAGAGGTCAGTCAATCTGAAGGTCCAGGCAGTCCCCAGTAGCCTTCTATGTAACACAAAATGGTGGGTGTCAGTAACAAGCATTTTTTTCCCTGTCCACTGTTGTTCTAAACAGAATATGGATGAGCCAAGATGAATCTTTCCTATTGGGAACCGCAGCTAAACTGGCTGGAGACCAGCACTGCCGTTGTTCCCTATAATGTATTTTCTTTTGAAAAAGCAGCATAGGGTCTTGGCAGGTGTCGTTTGAGATGTTCAATAGACAGCCTGGTTCTGCAAAGCATAGGGTGAGAACTCAGCATTTAGGTCACCATCTGCTTATTGCATTATGTCATGACTCTGCACCTGTGCCCCATGTTGTCATGGTGAAATCATGCACACCTTCATAGTAAAAGGGCCCTGAGAACAGAGGGCTTAATTCAGTTGAACTTACATTTACACAGTAGCTATTTGTCTTAGGCTCAAATAAATCCCAGCATGGTTTGGGACACTGTATAAACCTCTTGCACTGCACCATATGTTATCTTACGTTAGAGTGACTGCTACACCATGGGTCTATCTATAGTTTGAGTAATAATGCACGGGCCCATAATTCTTCCCTGACGTTAATTGAAGAGCCTATTATGATCTTGCTTTATATTGCTCTCCTGTGTTGCAAACCCTCATTAATTATTCACAAGTATTGTGATAGTGTCTTGTTCAGACAATGCGGTTCTAAAATGCCTTTGTTTTAAAGGTTTCTCCTGGGTGGCATTTTGGCACATTGAAATAATGCTTGGTGTCACTGCAGTACATGCTGAGACTGATAAACAGAAGAAGTTCTGCGAAATCCAAAGTTAGGCTGTGCTATTGCTCTGATAACAAACACTGTCATCAGTATCAACAGTAATTCATCCTCTATAGCTGGCATTAAGCTGTGTAGCCTAACGACCAATGGTAACTCTCAACACCCCGGGACCCAAGACGTTGCCTGCTCAGCATTGCATTGCCCCGGTAGTGGTAGCTGTGCTTGAGCTCAATATACTGTAACATCTAATCGTGCTGCAGCTGTAAGATTGAGAAAAAACATTGTTTTTTTAAACACATACCTTAAAAAAGAGGACAACAGGACAGCTTTTATATTCTGCTAGATTGTCTGACTCAGGTGTGATTTTTTTTGAGAGGTGTGGTGATGACTAGGGTCAGGTCACATGGTTAGGAAAAACAGAGCAGTGATGAAAGGGCAGCAACCAAAGAATTTGTCATTTAATAGGATCTTTGTTGCAGCAACGGCCATCTCCTACGGAGTACTCCATCCTGTAAACATTCTCCCGGGTGACTGGGAGGTCAAAAGTTAACTACCCCCTCCCCGTCCTTGTCACGGACATATTGTAGGGCCTATAGGGAAACTACTGTAGGGATATCCAGTGTGTTCTGTGCACAATTATGTTCAAAGTACCCTGATACTACCTGCTCTTTTACAATAGGTGTCGTCATGACAGGGTTGCAGTGCAGCACTACTCAACTGAGGCTTACATTTCACTGTGATGCTCGCCACCAGCAACACACAACAAAACCTCTCCACCACTCAGTGAAAAAAAGAAGCCCTTCAAAGAGCGGTAGCTGGAAATAGTACCGGCCAGTATTGTGTAATGCATTCCTTCTTCCTTTCTGCACCGTAACTACCGAGCGCTCAATCGATACACCTCCCTCACATGCCGTTCAGTGTGTTCAGTTCAAGTAGATACATACATACAGGCTTGTTGTTTTTCCCCTCTCCAGAGTTCACCAGAAGTGAGTCAGAAGCAGGATGGAGAGAGAGAGAGATCTGACTATAAAATGTGGCAGACTGATAAACAATGGGCCATTTTTTATTTTTTTTATACCTCTGTTCACTTGCCTGCTGCAAAACTCAGATTTAATGACAGGCTCACATGAAGACATTGACAGTAAACTGACTGTCCTTTGAGCTGTCGGACTAATAATTGGCCGGAATATTACTGCTTCTCTGTTCCACTGGGTAGCTGATAAAGAGTGAACTATGTCAACAATAATCCCGTAGACTGGATAGAGATATAATGTACCTGATAATCTAATGCATCATATTTTACCAGAGGATAATTAGACTAGGCGATTTGAAAACAGCTTCTATCAAACTCCAAAACATCAACACTTGACATTATTTTCCATATGTACGATTTCAGATCACTCAAAATAATAGAATGTTTAATATTAAAGGGGTTATTATTAAGTTGCTTTGCATCTGCGTTGCATGTCAAAAAAATAATAATCTAATCGAAGAAACATGTTATAGGACGTTTATTTTCCTTGTGATTTAGACCTAAGTGACATAGTCTCAATAAAAAGTATCTAATTAGACTAGAAGTTAGATCAAGGCCAAAGGATGTGCACTATCTGCCCTATATACATGACCAAATACACAATACATTTACATGGTTATATGCACATATACCTGAGCTTAACTCAATAATACAGGTTCCTATATACCAGGAATCCAGATGTATCCGTGAAAGGAAATATAGAGGACACAATGCTTTGTAAATGCGTTCCTGTTGTTCAATAGCTCGGCCAATCAATGGCAATAATAAATGGCTATGCTATTGAATAAAATTGGAGGCCCATAGTTTATGCGTAATTTACATATCCTACAAACCACAGGCATATCTCCTGTACCAGTTAATAAAGCTAGAATCCTTAGGTGCTAAATTGTTTGACTTATTAAGGATATATAACCATTGATTCTCGAAGAATTTAACTTCTAAATGCCTCAGGAGCTTAGAGTTCAACTGTCCTACCCCATCAGAACCCAACATATAAGCTTGTTTTACCCCAATGTTTGTAAACAATGTAAATAGTAACAAACACTGTATAGCCTCAAAACATGGTTAAACTAGATTTTTTTAAAATATAATGAATGGTCAGTCCTTGCACCCATACCTCTGTCTATAACTTTGAGAATGGTTACATTTCTCCAGGCCCATCCCTTAACGTTTTACCAAAACAGAGGTGGGATGCCGCTTTGTTATTGTTTCAAGTAAGGATTCTAGCTTTAAATACAGGTGTATGTCATGTCCTTGTCCATAATATGGATATAAATAAATGACCTTGGTGGAGATCGTCCAAAGGAAAGATGACGTAGGCCTACATCAATTAATGCATAGCCTAACGTAGCCTAACATAAAACGCATAGTGTTTTAGGGAAAAACAATATTTCTTTGAAGCAGTTTGTCTATAATTGTCAGTCATACTCATTCAGATTATTGGTATATAACATATCAATAAAATACGTGCATGAAGCCTGTGCAATTCTCGCAGCATCCCCTGTTCTTCGACATCTGTTCCACGAAGACGCCTGTCTGCAGGCAATTGTATCCGACCGCAGCATAAGTCTGTCAAACACTGGTTAGATCACTGTTTAAAGGCCTGGCCAGTCTCCTTTGTGCAATCCCTGTTGGCTCGTGGCGGAGGTGCGCAGCTGAGCCTTTGAGGTTTAAGGAGCAGCATCTGCAGCTGCTTGATCCGCACTGCCAGTAGCTGGTCGGTCCGCATCCTTCTCCCCTCTCTCATGCATGGGGTTGTGTGCTCCAGTGCGCAACGGACCCCGATTGTCCCCAGTGAGCTGAGACGGTTGACTGTCTCTCCCCACAGTGTTTGGTCTATCCGCAGTTTGTGCGGCTGTGTGTCTTTGAGTAGACTCGTAGAGCCGTTTCGGTTGCGAGTGAGCACTTTCTGATAAAATGCCGTCGGAGATGATGGCGGGGCTCTTGCTTCTGCCCTCCCAGTTAAATGCCTTGGTCTGAGGCTTTGCGCTTAACCTGGTGTCATTGACAGATAAAAGCTCTGTCTGTGTAGAGTTAGTGTCTAAGACGTTGATGCTTGTGGAGCTGTTTGTTGAGATGTTAGCGGAGGCTGTGACCTCCTCTGGCACCACCGGCTTTCCCGCTGGAGAGGATGCGCTCGTTGGCTTCCATATCAAGCTGTAGTAAATGGCTAGAATGATGGCTGCTAAGGACACAGACAATACATATGCGAAGACAGTGGCTAGTCTCACCCACTTTTTGTTCGTCTTCGCAGCCATCTTAGCCTTTTTGTCCCCCGTATAGGTGGCAGGTTTGCCCCTCTCCATGTTGGGCATAAAGTCCCGCTCTCTCATATTGCCCCGATTTTTCCCTCGATGCTCTACCACCCCGTCCGTCTTGAAGGTTTATTGTTATCCACAATACAAAAGAACACAGGAACCTATCCGGTCGAGAGAAGACGTAGAGCCACAGCCTTACTGTGGACCGTCCGCGCTCTTTGACTGTCTATTTTATTTCTAAATATATTTTGGGTTCATTCATTTCATCCTAGAAGGCACTGCGATTTGTCTCAGAAACCCAGTGCAGCATTGCGTTTCATCATGGACATCACGGATGAGGCAAGCAGCTCAGGGGCTCTTGTGATTTTCAGCATCCGCCAGCAGAATCCCAGACAACCAATGTTTATTCCAACAATATTTCTGAAGGAATCAGCAATATAGCGAATCAGCAGTAAAGGATTCGATGTAATTTATTAAAACGATTAAGTGAGACCATACGGTAGGCCTACACAACTGTCTGTACGGTTGCCTACAACAAACGAAGTGAATGGCTCAGCTAAAAATACTTAAGGGTGTGGGGGGTGTGGGGGGTGTGTGGGGGGGGGGGGGGGTGAAGGTTCTTAAAGTGCCAGCAGCTATGCAGCGGGCTGGATTAACTAATGAAACGTCACCAAACGCACAGTTCATCCCAAAACGACTTGAGTAAAGACATATATTTATGCGCATGGTTTAACTGTCCAAAGCGAGTGCCTATGTTTACATATTGACATCAACGTGGAGCTGATGACTAGGAATTTATAGTTTGTGATGATCTAGAGACCACTACTGAAGGCTCAAATTGACACATTTAGCAGTCCCAACGCTTGCTGCAGGATTCCAACCCATTATGATTTCAGCACCTTGGACAGTGGCCAGTAGCTGATAATTACGCGATAGTCCTACAAGTGCATATGGCAACAATTGATCCTAAATTGGCAGAGCAGTCGGACATTGCGTGAAAAATATTTCATATAGCATATGTGAATGAAATACAAACCTTTTATTTAAACATCATTGATTTACGGATTGAGTCAATAGCTTGAAAGGTCAGCTGTTTAAACAAATATGTTAGCGTCTGCGAATCATGGCAGCTCATGGGATCATCTGGGATTATTTGACTCATACTTACGGTATATGTTCTTAGATTAACAAACAGGTTCACATATCTTCTGAGAATGCCATTTCTAAATAATGTCTTAAGAGTAAGAATGTAGGTTCATCTCAGACCTCTGGGAGCCCATCAAATCATTGAGTGCACACGAGCGTGTGTGCCGTTTGCGTGCGCGTGTTCATATGGGATAGCTAGTGGTATTCAAACTTTTTCAGCGAGGACCCCATTTTTTCCTCCAGAACTTCTGGCGACCCCATTTTCCCCCCAAGAATTTCATGCTGACCCCACCCTTCCCCAAATCTAATGACACAACCATAAAATCGTAAAATTTGGATTTGTACATGAACAAATAACCACAATGAAAATAAACCAATATATACATTTACTCAATACATTTTTATTTGTCAAATTATCTGTTTCAAAAACGTTGTGTATTGTCCCATACAATAATCTGTACTGGTAATTTAATCATTATTTTTATTGCTATTTTGGGGGGGCTACCCCACTACAGTTCCCCATCAACCCCACTATGGGTCGCGACCCTGACTGTCAATACCACTTCTTTTCTTGGCTGTAGTTCATCTGTGACCAGCGTGTGGTCAGGCAACACATTACACACGTTCTCACCCAGCTAGCACAGTGGATCTGGGCCGATTCCGGCTGAGAGTCGGGGCACTCGGCTGAGAGTCAGACTTGACCGACGTCATGTGGCCCGAGTCTGGGCGGTGTTAGGCAGTATTACTTTTGGCTAGGATGCAGGTATTGAGTTCGGGACGATTCCGGTGACAGTTATCTGGCCCAAATGTATTACTTGTGTCTCGGGCCGTTTGGGGATACTCTCTGGCAGATGATTACACTGGCTGCTTAATATAATTCACTTTTCATTTTTATTTATTTTTCCATATTTTCTCATTGTTACTGTGATCAAAAAATACAATTAACATTTCAATGACATTCTTTAAGAGTTCTGTTTAAGTTGTATTTGAGTATTTCGGTACTTTGTGCAAGGCAATTGATAAGCACGAAAGACTTTGTGAATGGAGCCTCCGGAGTGGCGCAGCGGCGCAGCTGACACGATCACCAGGTGTAGAGTGTTTCCTCCGACAAAACATATTTTTTTTGGTAGATGCGTATAATTTGTATGCATAAAATGTATTATAGTAATATTTAAAATGACTAAACCGGGTAATTGTGTATAAATTTATTTACATTTGCATCAGGCCGATTCTGAGAAGTCATTCATTTTGATTCCCGGGCCGAGTCCGAAAGCCGATTCTGTCCCGATTCAATCAGTTCCAGCCCCCCGGAAGAGGGCCGCTTCTGGGCCGATTCCTCATTGCTAGCTGGGCAGGTGACTGGGGGCTTGACTGACTTATTTGCCTGCCAGATTTAGATGAAGAGTGAGAAATATGAGTGATCAAAAACAGTTTTTTCCAATTGATCCTGTTCCATCCATTGATAGGCTACATTACATTTGTATTTTGAATTTATTATGGATCCCCAATAGCAGCTACTCTTTCTGTGGTCTGGCAAAATTAAGGCAGACATTACAATACATTCATAACAGATTTCACAACACACTAAGTGTGTGCCCTCAGGCCCCTACTCCACTACCACATATCTGCAACACAAAATCCATGTGTATGTGTGTGTATAGTGTGTATGTTATCATGTGTGTATCCGTCTGCGCTTATGTTTGTGTTGCTTCACAGTCCTCGCTGTTCCATAAGGTATTTGTATCAGTTGTTTTTATCTGATTCTACTGCTTGCATCAGTTAGTCATTTGGTATTTGGTATTTTATTAGGATCCCCATTAGCTGTTGCAAAAAGCAGCAGGTACTCTTCCTGGGGTCCACACAAAACATGAAACATGACATAATACAGAACATCAATAGACAAGAACAGCTCAAGGACAGAACTACATTAAAAAAAATTAAAGGCACATGTAGCCTACATATCAATGCATACACACAAACTATCTAGGTCAAATAGGGGAGAGGCGTTGTGCCGTGAGGTGTTGCTTTATCTGTTTTTTGAAACCAGGTTTGCTGTTTATTTGAGCAATATGAGATGGAAGGAAGTTCCATGCAATAAGGGCTCTATATAATACTGTAAGCTTTCTTGAATTTGTTCTGGATTTGGGGACTGTGAAAAGACCCCTGGTGGCATGTCTGGTGGGGTATGTGTGTGTGTCAGAGCTGTGTGTAAGTTGACTATGCAAACAATTTGGAATTTACAACACAATGTTTCTTATAAAAATAAGTGATGCAGTCAGTCTCTCCTCAACTCTTAGCCAAAATGTGCCACTCTGTTCTGGGCCAGCTGCATCTTAATGAGGTCTTTCCTTGCAGCACTGGACCACACAACTGGACAATAATAAATATTAGACTAAACTAGATTCTACAGAACTTGCTTTATTACGGACAGACCTCTCTTTATTACGGACAGACCTCTCCCCATCTTTACTTCCATTGAATCTATATGTTTTGGCCATGTCAGTTTATAATCTAAGGTAACGCCAAGTAATTTAGTCTCATCAATTTGTTCAACAGCCACACCATTCATTATCTGATTCAGCTGAGGTCTAGAACTTAAGAAATGATTTGTACCAAATACAATGCTCTTAGTTTCAGAGATGTTCTGAACCTGTTTATTACTGGCCACCCATTCCAAAACAGACTGCAACTCTTTGTTAAGGATTTCAGTGACATCATTAGCTGTGGTTGCTGATGGGTATATGGTTTAATTATTAGCATACATGGACACACATGCTTTGTTTAATGCCAGCAGCAGGTCATTGGTAAAAATAGAAAGAGCGGGCCTAGAGAGCTGCCCTGCGGTACACCACACTTTACATGTTTGACATTAGAGAAGCTTCCATTAAAGAAAACCATTTGAGTTATATTAGTTCTATTAGATTGATAGCTCTGAAAAGCTATAACACATGTTTTTTCAATAACAGGTTATGTTCAGTCATGGCTCTACGTAGTACTGTGCGCCTACCATATTCTGTTCTGGACTTGGGGACTGTTAAGAGACCTCTGATGGCATGTGTTGTGGGGTATGCATGGGTGTCTGAGCTGTGTGCTAGTCATTTAAAAAGACAGCTCGGTGCTTTCAACATGTCGTTACCTCTCACAAATACAAGTAGTGATGAAGTCAATCTCTCCTCAACTTTGAGCCAGGAGAGATTGACATGCATATTATTAATGTTTACTCTCTGTGTGCATCCAAGGGCCAGCCGTGCTGCCCTCTTCTGAGCAAATTGTAACGCTTGTCGGAAGAAGTGGACCAAGGTGCGGCGTGGTAAGTGTTCATACTTTATTTCAACTGAACACTAAACAAAACAACAAAAATAACATCACGTTCTGAAGGCTACACAGAGCTAACAAAAACCAACATCCCACAACCTCAGTTGGCAAAACAGGTTGCCTAAGTATGATTCCCAATCAGAGACAATGATAGACAGCTGTACCTGATTGAGAACCATACCCGGCCAAAACATAGAAACACAAAACATAGAAATAAAGAATATAGAATGCCCACCCAAATCACACCCTGACCAAACCAAAATAGAGACATAAAAAGCTCTGAGGTCAGGGCGTGACACAAATTGCACATTTTTCCCCCTCTTTGTGGCACCTGACCACACGACTGAACAGTAGTCCAGGTGCAACAAAACTATAGGCTGTAGGACCTGCCTTGTTGATAGTGCTGTTAAGAAGGTAGAGCAGCGCTTCATTATGGACAGACTTCTCCCCATCTTAGCTAATGTTGTATCAATATGTGTTGACCATGACAGTTTACAATCCAGGGTTACTCCAAGCAGTTTAGTCACCTCAAGTTGCTCAATTTCCACATTATGTATTACAACATTTGGTTGAGGTTTAGGGTTTAGTGAATGATTTGTCCCAATCACAATGCTTTTAGTTTTTTAAATATTTAGAACTGACTTATTCCTTGACACCCATTCTGAAACTAACTGCAGCTCTCTGTTTCAGTCGCTGTAGTAGCTGATGTGTATAGGGGCGGCCTGTTACCTAGTGGGCAGCAGGTAGCTTAGTGGTTAGAGCGTTGGACCAGTAACCGAAAGGTTGCTAGATCGAATCCCGAGCTAACAAGGTAAAAATCTGTTGTTCTGCCCCTGGACAAGGCAGTTAACACACTGTAAATAAGAATTTGTTCTTATCTGACTTGCCTAGTTAAATAAAGGTAAAAATAGTGTTGAGTCATCCGCATGCATAGACACACTAACTTTACTCAAAGCCAGTGTCTTGTCATTAGTAAAGATAGAAAAAAGTAAGGGACAGCTGCCCTGGGGAATTCCTGATTCTACTTGGATTATGTTGGAGAGGCTTCCATTAAAGAAGACCCTCTGTATTCTGTTAGACAGGTAACTCTTTATCCGTAATATAGCAGGAGGTGTAAAGCCGTAACACATATCACATTTTTCGATATTGTCAAAAGCAGCACTTAAGTCTAAAAAAACAGCCTCCACAATCTTTTTATCATCAATTTCTCTCTCAATCCTTAGTCATTCGTGTAAGTGCTGTGCTTGTTGAATGTCCTTCCCTATAAGTGTGCTGAAAGTCTGTTGTCAATTTGTTTACTGTAAAATAGCATTGTATCTGGTCAAACACAATTTTTCCCAAAACTTTACTAAAGGTTGGTAACAGGCTGATTGGTCGGCTATTTGAGCCAGTAAAGATTTGGCTTTAATATTCCTAGATAGTGGAATGACTTTTGATTCCCTCCAGGCCTGAGGACACACACTTTCTAGTAGGCTTACATTTAAGATATGGCAAATAGGAGTGGCGATATCGTCTGCTATTATCCTCTGTAATTTTCCATATGTCACGCCCTGACCTTAGAGAGCGGTTTTATTTCTCTATTTGGTTATGTCAGGGTGTGATGTGGGGTGGGCATTCTATGTTTTGTTTTCTATGTTTCTTTATTTCTATGTTTTGGCCGGGTATGGTTCTCAATCAGGGATAGCTGTCTATCGTGATCTCTGATTGGGAAACATACTTAGGTTTCCCTTTTTCCCTCCTTTCAGTGTGGGTAGTTATCTTTGTTAGTGGCACAATAGCCCTGTAAGCTTCACGGTTGTTTCTTCGGTTCTTGTTTTGTTGGTGACATTCTAAATAAAAAGGAAAATGTAATCTCATCACGCTGCACCTTGGTCCACTTTCTTCGACAGCCGTGACAGAACTACCCACCACCAAAGGACCAACCAGCGTGGCCAGGAGGAGCAGGGATCCTGGGCCCGGGAGAAGAGAGAATGGAGGACATATTGGACATGGGAGGAGGTTATGGCAGGGACATGACCCTGCCATGGAAACAGGCTGAAGTAGCGAGGGAGGAATGACTTCGCTACCAGGAGTCACGGCAACAGAGCAGACACGAGAGGCAGCCCCCACATAATTTTTTGGGGGGTGGCACATGGGGAGTCTGGCTGAGTCAGGTTGGAGACCTGAGCCAATTTCCCGTGCTTACCGTGGCGAGCGTCGTACTGGTCAGGCACCGTGTTATGCGGTGGAGTGCACGGTGTCTCCAGTGTGCGTTCATAGCCCGGTGCGCTACCTTCTCTACGGCCCAGGATATCCTGCGCCGGCTCTGTGCACTGTGTCTCCGGTGCATCTGCACAGCCTAGTGCGTCCTGTGCCTGCGTCCCGCACGTGCCGGGCTAAAGTAACCATCCAGCCAGGACTGGTTGTGCAGGCTCTACACTCGAGACCTCCAGTGCGCCTCCACAGCCTACTGTATCCTGTGCCCGCTCCCAGAACCAGGCCTCCTGTATGTCTTCCCAGCCTGGTGAACCTGGTGAGTCCTGAAGTGATGATCCATGGCATGAAGCCTCCAGTGATGATCCATGGCAAGAAGCCTCCTGTGATGATCCATGGCAAGAAGCCTCCTGTGATGATCCATGGCACGAAGCCTCCAGTGATGATCCATGGCACGAAGCCTCCGGTGATGATCCATGGCACGAAGCCTCCGGTGATGATCCATGGCAAGAAGCCTCCAGTGATGATCCATGGCAAGAAGCCTCCAGTGATGATCCATGGCAAGAAGCCTCCAGTGATGATCCATGGCAAGAAGCCTCCAGTGATGATCTATGGCAAGAAGCCTCCAGTGATGATCCATCCATGGCACGAAGCCTCCAGTGATGATCCATGGCACGAAGCCTCCAGTGATGATCCATGGCAAGAAGCCTCCAGTGATGATCCATGGCACGAAGCCTCCAGTGAGGAGTCATGGCACGAAGCCTCCAACGACGGCCTCCAGTCCGGAGCCCCCAGCGACGGCGCCCAGTCCGGGGCCCCCAGCGACGGCGCCCAGTCTGGGGCCCGCCGCGAGGGTCCCCACACCAGAGGCGCCACCACGGATAGCTGCTCACCCGGACCCTCCCTTATAGGTTCAGGTTTTGCGGCCGGAGTCCGCACCTTTGGGTGGGGGGGTTACTGTCACGCCCTGACCTTAGAGACCTGTTTTATTTCTCTATTTGGTTAGGTGTGATGTGGGGTGGGCATTCTGTTTTGTTTTCCCTCCTTTCAGTGTGGGTAGTTATCTTTGTTAGTGACACTATAGCCCTGTAAAATTCACGGTTGTTTCTTCGTTTCTTGTTTTGTTGGCGACATTTTAAATAAAAAATAAAATTTAAGCTCACCACAATGCACCATGGTCCACTTCTATCGACGGCGGTGACACCATCCAAATTGTCAGATCCCCGTGGCTCGTCATTGTTGATAGACAACAATACTTTTTTCACCTCTACCACACTCACTTTATGGAATTCAAAAGTACAATTCTTGTCTTTCAAAATTTGGTCAGCTATACTTGGATGTTTAGTGTCAGCGTTTGTGGCTAGCATGTCATGCCTAAGTTTGCTAATTTGCCAATGAAAAAATGATTAAAGTAGTTGGCAATATCAGTCGGTTTTGTAATGAATGAGCCATCTGATTCAATGAATGATGGCGCAGAGTTGGCCTTGTTTCCCAAAATGTAATTTAAGGTGCTCCAAAGCTTTTAACTATCATTCTCTATGTAATTTATTTTTGTTTCATAGTATTGTTTCTTCTTTTTATTCAGTTTAGTCACATAATTTCTCAATTTGCAATAACTTTTCCAATCGGTTGTGCAGCCAGACTTATTTGCCATTCCTTTTGCCTCATCCCTCTCAACCATACAATTTTGAAATTCCTCATCAATCCACAGGGATTTAACATTTTTCAGTTATTTTCTTAATGGGTGCATGCTTGTTAGTAACTGGGATAAGCAATTTCCTAAATGTGTGAAGTGTAGTGTCTGGTTGCGCCTCATTACACACCACAAATATTCTTTACATCATCAACATATGAATCACTATAAAACTTCTTCTATGACCTCTTATACACTATATTAGGTCCAGCCTTTGGAACTGGTTTTCCTAGATATGGCTACTATATTATGATCACCACATCCTATGGATTTGGATACCACTTTAATTAAAGCACATTTCTGCAGCATTAGTAAAGATGTGATCAATACATGTTGATGATTTCATTCCTGTGCTCTTTGTAAATACCCTGGTAGGTTGACTGATAACCGGAACCAGGTTGCAGGCACTGGTTACAGTTTGAAGCTTTTTCTTGAATGGGCAGCTTGACGAAAGCCAGTCAATATTTAAATCACCCAGAAAAAATACCTCTCTGTTGATATCACATACATTATCAAGTATTTCACACATGTTATCCAGATACTGACTGTTAACACTTGGTGGTCTGTAGCAGCTTCCCACAAGAACGGGTGTTTAGGTGAGGCATATGAACCTGTAGTCATATTACATCAACAGTATTTAACATGAGATCCTCTCTAATCTTGACAGGAATGTGGTTCTGACTATAAACAGCAACACCTCCACCACTAGCATTTGTGTCTTTTCTGTAAATGTTCTAACCTTGTATTGCTACCACTGTATCATCAAAGGTATTGTCTAAGTGAGTTTCAGAGATAGTCAGAATATGAATGTCCTTTGTTACTGGCAAGTTATTAATTGCATGAACCTTCTTTGTTAAGCTACATATGTTAACGTAGGCTATTTTGAGCACTTTTCTGGTATGCTTGTTTGTTTTCATTGCTTTACTGGGAAGCTTAGCAGAAGTAGAAATTCTCATGTTGTTTGTGCTAGTGCAGGGTGAGTTGCATCCAGTGGTCTTCCTACTAGAGCACACCTCCTCAGAGCTCACAGCATAAATCTGGTTCATAGGCACACGATTGCTGCATACAATAGCTGTAGGATCAGCAGAGGCATTCAGGGCAGTTAGAGGGACATACATTAGATTAATTACATGGCGTCTACCAATGCCCCTGCTATAATGTACATTTGCCAAAGCATTATGATGACTCTGTGACACAATGGTAGGGGGTAACTGAGCTGGGCTTGGGTCATGAATCACATGCAGGTACTTTTGACTTAGAAACTCTACAGTGTACATGCTGGATACTGTATGTTGTACATACTGTATGCTTTTATTGCTGCCTTGGAAATATTGCCATACATCAAGTTTCCCCTTGAAAAGTGTGAATGATGTGGTATTTGATCTAATATAATGTTCTATTTGATCTAATATAATGTTCTATTTGTTCTAATATAATGTTCTATTTGTTCTAATATGTTCTATTTGATCTAATATAATGTTCTATTTGATCTAATATAATGTTCTATTTGATCTAATATAATGTTCTATTTGATCTAATATAATGTTCTATTTGATCTAATATAATGTTCTATTTGATCTAATATAATGTTCTATTTGATCTAATATAATGTTCTATTTGATCTAATATAATGTTCTATTTGTTCTAATATAATGTTCTATTTGATCTAATATAATGGTCTATTTGATCTAATATAAGGTTCTATTTGTTCTAATATAATGTTCTATTTGATCTAATATAATGTTCTATTTGATCTAATATAATGTTCTATTTGATCTAATATAGTGTTCTATTTGTTCTAATATAATGTTCTATTTGTTCTAATATAATGTTCTATTTGTTCTAATATAATGTTCTATTTGATCTAATATAATGTTCTATTTGATCTAATGTAGGACATTATTATTAGGCCTACCACAAACACTCCTGTCCTTATGTAACTTGGGTCCTCCTATCCCTATGCAATTGTCCTAAAGTATTGCTCTCAAGTGGATATTTGCATATTACACAAATGACAGGGAACAGTCAGAAGCAGAAGCAATGAATCAGCATTAATCAGTGCGCTCTCTGCCACCTCTGGCCATCTAACATGATACAGTACATTTCATTTCTCTACACCACATTATTAAAATCAATATACCATTAGACCAGTAATCCATCACAGATAGAACAAGAATCCTGGCAATTGTCTCTCAATATTGTACAGTATGCAGTCTACATTTGGGAACTGATTGTTATGTCCAGCAGCATGCTGTGATTGTGTTGTAAAATATGTGTCTGGAGAAGAGGAAAAACATTAACAGACTAAATTAAAGCTCAGGTCCATGGAAGTTCAGTCATTATTTGCCAGTGGCAAGGGGATGATCAAAATAAATTAGATTTGTAAACAGAATACTAATTCATATCATCATCAAACATTTTGTGCATTCAGTGTCACACTATTTAAGTTAGATTTTCTGACAACCCTTTCACCAAGTCAAATAATGTCATTTTTATTGCTGGGCTCATTTGCAATGCATATTTGTTGGGGTGCCTCCTCCCTTGTCATCCCTACCTGTGTCTGACTGTAGCTACAGTACATCTCTCCAAGGGCACAGTGAGAGTACAGGTAGGGTTGATCAGTCACTGGTCAGCTCCATGGTGTAGAGGGGTCACCTCCACCAGTCACACAACAGGAGAGGAGACAATAGAGGGACCAACACAATGGACAAGAGACGGTATACCCTGGAGCCACCAGAGGTCAAACTCTACTTGGTCAAAGGAGACAGGTTTACCAAATGGTCAGAGGTGAGTTGGCTACTCTTGAAAGTGCAGTAAATCCCTGGAGAAAATCTTCTATTGAAAACAAGTTCATTAGTTCACTTTGAATGAGAATCATAGAAAGATCTCTCCAAAATACATTGCATTTACAAAGAGTCCATTGATGTAAAACATCCATTACAATTTCCAGTGTTGCCTCTATAAATAATACAAGCTGTCTGTCCTCAAGACCCCGAGCTATAGCTCTGTCACAAAACTAGCTGGGCCAAGTATAAATTATGTGATAAGGTTTGCAATAACTCAAAATGTATTTCTCCTCAATTAGGAGTCAACCAAGACTGTGCCTGTCACCATGAAAATGGACCCTAAGGGCTACTACCTCTACTGGACTAACCAAAGCAAGGTAAGGTAACAGAAGCGACATTGTACAATGAGATAATTACTGCCAAATAATTGGGTTACAGTGAGTAAATATTGCCCCCTTATATAATCTGCCTGGTTGCTTAGTTGAGCAGTTTAGGTCCTTATGTGTTAAATCCAGGCCATATGAAATGTGTTCTGGCTGCCTCAGGCTCCACAGCTCTAGAATGGGGTCCGTCAGGCTGTGGGATGACTTAGAGCCTCAACCGCTGTAACCACAATGTACTGTATGTTAACAGTGAATTACATTTAGCTGAGGAATGGTTTAGAGTGTTGCATTGCGCCTCACAGTCCCAGCAGCCTTGTGGATTGTATTGATTGAAGCTGATGTGGGTTTTACCAGCCTTCTGCGCTGCAAAGATGAATTCAGAACAATGTTCATTGGGCTTCTCTTCTCTCTCTCTCTCTCTCTCTCTCTCTCTCTCTCTCTTTTGCTCTTTCTTTCTTTCTTTCCCTCTCTCTCTCTCCTCTCTCCTCTCTCTCGGCACCTTCTGGTCTGCAGTACATTCTGATGCCCACCGAGGCTTAAATACACACGTGTGCTTACAGTGTGGGAGCTTCCATACAGAGTATTCATGCAAGTAATAGAAAAGCATATTACAGTTGAATATGGGTGAAGCCTATCTCTTGATGCAATCATAAAATAATAATTGTTTTATCATAGTCAGAAAGATATCATTTGTTTTCTCAGTATGCAGTGGGTTCTACTTCACACTGAGTGTACAAAACATTAGGAACACCTGCTCTTTTAACGACAGACTGACCAGGCAAATCCAGGTGAAAGCTATGATCCTTATGGATGTCACTTGTTAAATCCACTTAGTGTAGATGTAGTGGAGGATTTTTAAGCTTGGAGAGAATTGAGACATGGAGTGTGTATGGGTGCCATTCAGAAGGGTGTATGGGTAAGACAAAAGATTTTAAGAGCCTTTGAACGGGGTATGGTTGTAGGTGCGAGGTGTACCGGTTTGTGTCAAGAACTGCAACACTGCTGGGTTTTTAATGTTCAACAGTTTCCTGTGTGTATCAAGAATGGTCCACCACCTAATGGACATCCAACCAACTTGACACAACTGTGGGAAGCATTGGAGTCAACATGCCCCGACAAATTGAAGCTAGTCTGAGGGAAAGGGGGGGGGAGGGGGTGCAACTCAATAATTGGAAGGTGTCCTCAATGTTTTGTACACTCAGTGGGTTTTCATTTTATAATTCCTCATTCCTAGGAGACAGAGTTCCTGGATGTTGCAAACATCAGAGATACCAGATCAGGAAAATATGCAAAACTTCCTAAAGTGAGTACCATTATGTAAGGGCTATAATGCTTTCACTGCTGCGTGATCCACTCAATACAACCACTCTCTATCTGTTTGTCTGTAAAAACCTCTGCATGCATTCTGTGTTGTATAATTGAGGGGGAATTTGCATTGCAAAATCAGCAATAAACACAATGCCAGTGCACACACACACCCAGACACACACAGTGTTAGTGATGTGATTGCAGCCAAAGCGAGAGCCCAGCTGTGTGATTTCTGTGCTGCAGATCAAGCTGTAGAGATATGATTGAGTTTGACAGTTTGAATTTCTCCCACTGCTTTCTCCCACACTGAGCTGTCTCCATAGAGAGTTTCAGTATGCAGCCATTACTCCCTACTACTGGGGGAGGTCACAGCTATTCCCTGGGGGATAAACAACATCATCCCCATAGCTGGTGTGCCATCTATCTATGCAGTCTGTCTTATGTGTTGCCGTCAAGGAGAGCAGTTGCTCTTCTATAAGCCATGGATACTGTATCAAAACAAAATGCTGTAGCATCATTGATCTGTTGGTACTGTAGTAGTTGAGGGCATAGTAACTCCCCAGTTCCTCTGCTGAGCTGCTGCTCTCATGTTTCTCAGCTCTGGTCGGGAGTTTGCATGCACTGATTTGCCTGGTCCAGCTCGAGCTCCCAGGCGTCCTGTGTATGGAAAACAGACACCAGGGTGCAGCAGGGCTCATTTCCCTCTCTCCAAACAGACATTGCGATAACATAGGTACAAAGGAACAATTACTTGTGGTCACTGGAATTGAGGTTTTTACAAATGTCTGTCCGTTCTCATCAACAGCACCCTAAAGTCAGGAATGTGTTCAACCTGGATTTTCCAAACAGCGACCATCTAGTCAAAACCCTGACTGTTGTCACAGGCCCTGACATGGTGAATTTGACTTACCACAATTTCTTTGCTTACAAGGAGAAAGTGACACAGGTAATACACATTCATAATCCTTACATCGTTCCATCTTCTTTACAGCAACATGACATAACCAGAGCTCATACTGCCCGTACTGCATGTAAAATTACTTCAAATGATTAAGTGTCATACATATATATATATATATATATATATATATATAAATTAAACATAATGAGATAGGCAAATTTACTCTCGATGTTTACATACCTATCAGCATCACCTTACCACCAACATTTGTTTAAGTGATATTCGTTGCCTGATTCCATACTGGCTCTGCAGCTCTATCCTCAGGTCAACCACTAATATATAAGCCTTCATTTCCACCACAAAGCAGCCTCTGTCCTAGCCCTCTTTTTGAGTTTACGACTACAATATCCGGTTTTAATCAACTCTAATGAAAATAACAATTGATAGACAGTCAACATGCGTGACTCTCTCTTCCTGAAGCACAGATCAGTTCTGTGCCCCCTAGTGGTCACAAATAAAACAATATTATCAGGACATGTCATAAATCCAGACAGCTATTTCATGCAGCTATGGTGTGATGTTGTAGAACTGGGCTGCTGATATCCTGTCCATTGCTTACAACCCATCGAGGAACAACGCATGCAGACAAGTCTTCATGGAGAAAATGTGAGTGGACATGGACCGGTCTCTCTCTATGTTGTTAGCCAGTAAATCAGATGACATTTTTTTTGAATAACCTCTCCATCCTAGGTATGTCCGCATCTCCCTTCAGACCAATAAGGATGGCAAGATCCCTGTAAAAAAGTGAGCCACAGACAATGTCATGTCGAATTGGTTTAACACCTGCACTCTTAGGGAAAAAAGGTTCTATCTAGAACCTGAAAGGGTTCTTTGGCTGTCCCCATAGGAGGGTTCTACATGGAGGGTTCTACCTGGAACCAAAAAGTGTTCTCCTATGGGGACAGCTGAAGAACCCTTTTAGAACCCTTTTTCCTACGAGTGTACAACAACAGTTGAACAGATTCAGTCAATTTAAACTACATTCAAGCCTCTCATTAGCTGTCTTTATTTCCATCCTCAGTATTTACAAGCTGTTTCCAGCTGATAAGAAGAGGGTGGAGGGAGCTCTAGCTTCAGCACACCTCCCCAAAGGAAAGGTCAGAGAGAAACCCCAGTGTTTTTCAACAGTCACAATTCTGGGGTCTGCACCCATGTAGTCCAAGTACTTATCGTAATCCTTTTTAAAAGTGTATCATGAATTATTTTCAGTAAAGTGTCATAATGTGACAGGCTGTTGTGTGTTCTCTCAGGGTGACACTATGAAGCCGGATGTCTTCACTGAAGCTGCTTTCAAGCTCTTCCTGATGAGTCTTTGTCCCCGGCCTGAGATCTATGAGATCTTCACATCCTAGTAAGTAACATTCATACTTACCAATTGGAGAATACAGGCATGAGGTGATGCCAGGTGTAATTATCATCATGTTCTCCTCAATGGTTGGTCGGTCGAGTGTCCAGCTCATGCATTAGTTCCCTGGCTCAGGGTTTGTCTGGGCCCTGGCTGATGTAAGATGCTGTTGATGGGATTGTCACGGCTGATTGTCCCTCCAGCTCTGCCAAGGCTAAGCCCTACATGACCAAGGAGAGCCTGGCCAAGTTCGTCAACGAAAAGCAGCGTGACTCCCGCCTCAATGAGGAGCTATTCCCCCGCTTCAGACCTGACCAGGTGAAGGCCCTTATCGAGAAGTACGAACCCTGCTCCTCCAACTCCAACAGAGGTAAGAGACACATATATACAGTTTGATTACTAAAGGTCAGAACAGGAGAACTAACATAGAAGTCTAGATCATCACATTACTACTGCATTAGCCAATCTTCATCATTGACTACACTCTATTCCCAATCGTTACTGTATTCTAAATCCAGTGTTTTATAGAAGAGAGATGTGTAACACTGTTATAATGCACAGGTATCTTATACTACAGGTCAGATTTCTCCGGAAGGTCTGCTGTTCTACTTGATGGGGCCTGAGACATCTGTGGTCATACTGGACAAGCTGGCCAAGTGTCAGGACATGAGCCAACCTTTGCCCCACTACCTCATCAAGTCTTCCCATAACACATACCTGACGGGTGAGACGGGAACAGTCTTTAAACTATCACACATTTCAACAAAGCTATGGTACACAAGGTTGTAAAAGGCTACTCAGAGCAATGCAAATGGGAATGCCTATTTTTCTTATCAGAAACTGTGAGCCCAGAGCTAGTAGTAGAAGCAATAGAAAGACAATGGCTGAATGATCTTTGACAAATCCTTTCTGGTTATTTCCTTAATTGAAATGACCGGAAACCTTATAGACTGTGGTTTTAATGCGTCTTTGAGTGTCTCTAAAGTGTATAATGACCCCCCAAAAATGTTGTGATCCCTCCACAGCTGGTCAGTTTTCCGGCGTGTCGTCTCCAGAGATGTACCGCCAGTGTCTGCTGGCCGGCTGCCGCTGCCTGGAGCTGGATTGCTGGAAGGGAAAACCACCGGATGAGGAGCCTATTATCACCCACGGCTTCACCATGACAACTGAGATTCTGTTCAAGGTCAGGTGTCAGTCAGCCCTCGTCTCTCAGTGCTGGACAGTGCAATAGTGCTGTAAAACCAAATATTCATACATTTTTAAAGGAATATACAACCTATTTTGGGGGGATTCTAGCCTTAGCCTCAATGCTAGAGAATAGTCCTACTGATCCAATATGGTGCGTGCCAACCAAAGACAAAGCATCTAACTAAATGTACAGCATTGACCCATTGTGACCACTGTTGCAGTCCCCATTTACACAGCCCTGATTCATTAAGACTCACAGACAACAGAGATAGTGTCACTAATGCCGGGCCCTGACTGTTACTGTTACGCAACGGTAGTCCAGACCCAAGCACCTACAGTAGCAGGGGCCCCAGGAAGTGGCCTCTGCTTTACGTCTCACAGTGACAGCTTTCTTTGTGGCTCTGCCAGCAGGTGTCAATAGAGACACAGCGCAGAGTGTCATGTTGGGCCTGGGCACTGGAGCCTGCGTGCAGCACGGTAGCCTTAGCACACCACACCATATGTCCCCTGGGCCCCTCACTCAACACTGCCATTTAAGGGCACCCAGAGCTCCACTCTAACTGGCACACAGACCAAACCAAACGCCTCGGCATAGTTTACTGTCAAACACGGATTTCCTCCAGCCTTGATGATGTTTGGCCTGCCTCCAGCTCGTTTAGCTGGGTCTGATAGAGTTGTGTTGATACTGCCAGTCATGCTGTGTGTCTACTTAGTATGTCCCAGAGTCCAGATTGGTCTGTCTGTCTGTTTGTCTGTGTGACAGGATGTGATTGAGGCCATCGCGGAAAGCGCCTTCAAGACGTCACAGTACCCCGTCATCCTCTCCTTTGAGAACCATGTGGACTCGTAAGACAATGCATTTCACTCCTCTTTTCAAATTAAAAACATGCAAGTTTAGCATTCAGTGCCCCTACCATCACAAACATTTCTTTGGGTTCATTAATATCATGTGACTATTTATATCATATGATTGATCCTGTAACCTGCATGTAGACAATAATGGATTATCATTGAAGCTGTATTATGTTTTTCCAGGGTGAAGCAGCAGGAGAAAATGGCGAACTACTGTAAGACCATATTTGGAGATATGCTGCTAATGGATCCTCTGGACAAGTACCCTGTGAGTGGGACTGTCTATTAGGAACAGACAAGTCCATTTGTCTCAGTCATATCCATTCATGTACAAACAAGCCATATTCATTTTCATCTGTTAAACATAGTGTCCCTAAGAAGTTCACATGGTGTGTTGAGGCGCCACTATAACCTGGCGTTCGATCCGGGGGCCTATTGGACAGCGCACAATTGGCCCAGCGCTGTTCGGAGTAAGGGAGAGTTTGGCCGGTGGGGCTTTCCTTGGCTCATCGTGCTCTAGCGACTACTTTTGACAGGACTGGTCGCCTGCAAGCTGACTCCAGTCGTCAATCGATCAGTGTTTCCTCCGACACGTTGGTGCGGCTGACATCCGGATTAAGCGAGCAGTGTTTCCTCTGACACATTGGTGCAGCTGACATCCGGATTAAGCGAGCAGTGTTTCCTCTGATTGGTGCGGCTGACATCCGGATTAAGCGAGCAGTGTTTCCTCTGACACATTGGTGCGGCTGACATCCGGATTAAGCGAGCAGTGTTTCCTCTGACACATTGGTGCGGCTGACATCCGGATTAAGCGAGCAGTGTTTCCTCTGACACATTGGTGCGGCTGACATCCGGATTAAGGTAGCAGTGTTTCCTCTGACACATTGGTGCGGCTGACATCCGGATTAAGCGAGCAGTGTTTCCTCTGGCACATTGGTGCGGCTGACATCCGGATTAAGTGAGCAGTGTTTCCTCTGACACATTGGTGCAGCTGACATCCGGATTAAGCGAGCAGTGTTTCCTCTGACACATTGGTGCGGCTGACATCCGGGTTAAGCGAGCAGGGTGATAAGAAGTAGGAGCCAGGCGGGCCATGTTTCAGAGGATGCATGACTCGAACTCTTGCAGAGAAGAGCCAAGAGACCTAACGCGAGGAGAAAATGGTGTAAAAAATACACTTGTGACCATAATAGTGAAGACATAGATAACACATATGGAATCATGTAGTAAGAAAAAAGTGTTAAACAAATCTAAAAATATTTTATAATTGAGATTCTTCAAAGTAGCCACCCTTTGCCTTTATGACAGCTTTGCACACTATTGGCATTCTCTCAACCAGCTTCACCTGGAATGCTTTTCTAACAGTCTTGTTGGAGTTCCCACATATGCTGAGCCCTTTTTGGCTGCTCTTCCTTCACTCTGCGTTCCAACTCATCTTAAACCATCTCAACTGGGTTGAGGTCGGATGATTGTGGAGGCCAGGTCATCTGATGCAGCATTCCATCACTCTCCTTCTTGGTCAATTAGCCTTTACACAGCCTGGAGGTGTGTTAGGTCATTGTCCTGTTGAAAAACAAATGATACTCCCACTATGGGCAAACCAGATGGGATGGTGTATCGCTTCAGAATGCTGTGGTTGCCATGCTGGTTAAGTGTGCCTTGAATTCTAAATAAACCATTGACAGTGTCACCAGCAAAGCACCCCCACACCATCACAACTCCTCCTCCATGCTTCACGGTGGGAAGCACACATGCGGAGATCATCCGTTCACCTACACTCACAAAGACAAAGTGGTTGAAACCAAAGTCTCTTCTTATTGGTGTCCTTTATTAGTGGCTTCTTTGCAATTTGACCATGATGGCCTGATTCTCACAGTCCCCTCTGAACAGTTGATGTTGAGAAGTGTCTGTTACTTGAACTTTGTGAAGCATTTATTTGGGCTTCAATTTCTGGGGCTGGTAGCTCTAATGAACTTATCCCCTTCAGTAGAGGTAATTCTGGGTCATCCTTTCCTGTGGAGGTCCTCACGAGAGCCAGTTTCATCACAGCACTTGATGGTTTTTGCGACTGCACTTGAAGAAACGTTCATAGTTCTTGACATTTTCTGGATTGACTGACCTTCATGTCTTAAATTAATGATGGACTGTTGTTTCTCTTTGCTTATTTGAGCTGTTCTTGCCATAATATGGTCTTCTTTTACCAAATAGGGCTATCTTCTGTATACCACCCCTACCTTGTCACAACACAACTGATTGGCTCAAACGCATTAAGAAGGAAAGAAATTCCACAAATGAACTTTTAATAAGGCACATCTGTTATTTCAAATGCATTCCAGGTGACAAATTATTAAAGCTGGTTGAGAAATTTCCAAGAGTGTGCAAACCTGTCATCAAGGCAATGGTTGGCTACTTTGAAGAATCCCAAATCTCAAATATATTTGGATTTGTTTAATACTTTTTTGGTTACTACTTGATTCCATATGTATTATTTCATAGTTTTGATGTCTTCACTATTATTCTACAATGTAGAAAATAGTACAA